>NC_080108.1:12707500-12960000 GCF_950005125.1 Chionomys nivalis | reverse complement strand
CAAGCACACTTACCCAGTGTGCCCTTGATTATCCACCCAGAGCCAGGTGGTAGTGGCACATGCTTTTGACCCCAGCACTTGGAGGCAGAGGCAAGTGGATCTCTGTGAGTTCAAAGCCAGTCTGGTCTACAAAGTGAATTTCAGGACAACCAGGACTACACCGAGAAACCCTGTCTCTAAAACAAAAAACAAAACAAACAAACACTACCCTCCCAGCCCTTTGTATTAGGAAAGGAAGGAAGGAAGGAAGGAAGGAAGGAAGGAAGGAAGGAAGGAAGGAAGGAAGGAAAGAAGGAAGGAAGGAAGGGGAGGGAGAGAGAGAGAGAGAGAGAGAGAGAGAACTAACACGGGGTTTTGCCTCTTATATTCCTCATTCATGATCAATAGTATTCTAGCTACTTCTTGGGCACCTTAAGTAACCTAATTAAGATTGCCGTGTGCCACAAATTGTGACTTTGTCCCCACACTACATAGGCTGTAGTACCCAGCCAAGGCCTCCAGACTCACTCAGTTACCCCCGAGGCTTCTGGCGTCTCTGCCTGGATCAGCTCCACTGTGTAGGAGTCCACAGGATTCAGGTTCCCAGACTCCCAGCAAATCAGCGCAGCCTCTTCACAGCTTCTGATCGCCTCACTTTTTATAGTGGGGGGAGAGGGGGCTAAGTGCAGGAGAAAGGAGACAGGACCAACCATTAGGCTCCGGCCAGGCCATCACCACAGCAATGCAAATACCTGGTCACCCTTTCAGACATTCCTGGGGCTGTGGTGGTTTGAGTAATAAATGTCCCACGTAGCCTAGGGCATTTGATTGCTTGGTCCCCAGTTTGAAGAGTTCTCAGGAGGTGTAGCCTTGTTGGAGGAAGTGTGTCACTGTAGGTGGCTTTGAGAATGTAAAGGCTCACACACATTCACGCTCTGCTAGCACTGGTAGTTTAAGATATATAGTTTAAGCCCTCAGTCTCCTGCTCCAGCTACTGTACCTGTTGCCATGTGTCTACCATGATTCTTTTTTCTTTCTTCTCTCTCTCTCTCTCTCTCTCTCTCTCTCTCTCTCTCTCTCTCTCTTCTCTTTTCGAGACAGGTTTTCTCTGTGTAACAGTCCTAGCTTTCATGGAAGTAGCTCTTGTAGACCAGGCTGACCTCGAACTCACAGACATCTGCTGGCCTCTGCCTCCAGAGTGCTGGGATTAAAGGTGTGTGCCACCACCGCCTGGCTCTGCCATCATTCTTATCTCTCTGGAACTGTAACCCTAAATAAACCCTTCCCTCTTTAAATTGCCTGGGGCATGGTGTTTGAAAACAGCCATAGAAAAGCACTTAGTACAAGTCCCGAGTGCCAGTGAACTGGGTGATGGACCAACTATGCGGGGAAAATGTCCTACAACACTGGCATGTAGATCACACAGAGAAGAAAAGCAACCACACGCAGCTCTTTCTGTCCTTTCAAAGGAAATGGAAAACCAGTCACGTCTAGAAACCCGCAACTCCCGTGTCGCCTCGAATGAGAATGAGTCATTCAGTACCTGTCATGTACACTGCGTGCTCACTGGAGGGGCTGGGGCCGGTCCTGTTCTGAGCGACCACCCAAAACTCATATTGGGTATTTGGCTCAAGATTTGTCACTGAGCAGTATGTCTCTTTGACCGTCTTGGTAAACTCTGGAAGAAAAAGGAAAGGTCAGAATTCAAACCTTCCAAGGCCACATGGCTTTACTGTGTCCCCCTTGTAAAAGACAGGGCTGCAGATTTCCCCCTCCCCTATCCCTGTGCTCAGAGGCTCTGCAATCCTAGCCAATCTTTGAAGTCAGGCTTATGTAGGTGACAGCTTAGCAGTGGTTCAGTGATGAACAAGATGCAAGGGGAGGCTTGTGACCCAGTGGCAGACTTGCCCCCTTACTACCTCCCGGGAATGCTTTCACTACATGTGAGTAAGTCTGAGGACACCCTTTGGAGAGAGAGTTCAAGGCCCTGGGGAGGAAGCCCCTCACCCTGACCCTTGCACCAGCTGGCCCAACTAAGGCCAGGGGAGAAGACTTTAATTACTTTTACCTGCTAAGAGGCAACTTGAGGAAGGAAGGATTCCTGCTGAGGGGCAGGGAAGGCAAGGCGGCTGCAGCCGCTCACAAAGTGTTCTTACTCAGGAAGCAGAGCTGATCTCTGCTGACCGCGCTTTCCCTGTGTGAATCCCTCTGAGACACCAGGTGGGTCAAACCTGCTCTGTTAAACCTTTCTGGAAACACCTCCACAGACACACCCACAGATGTGTTTCCATGGTGATTTTAAATCTTTCAAGCTGACGAAGGAGATAAACCATCATAATGAGTAAGGCCACCTTGGACCGTCATAGTGCACTCAAGGGGGTCTCAGACCTGAATTGCCTGAGACAATAACCAACCCATAAAACTGTAAGACAATAAATGTGTGTTATTTTAAGTCACCAAATTTGGAGGCAGGAGAATTGCCACAGGGCAAAAATTAACTGGCACAAAGCTAATGCGTGGTGGTGCACATTAGTAATCCTGGTACCAAGGAGGCTGAGGCAGGAGAATAGCTGTGAGTTCAAGGCCACTCTGGGTTACTTAGACCTTCTCTCAGAAATCTAACCAATTGAAAGGTATGAAAAAGTGTTAAAGAAATCTGTTACTTGCTAAACTAATAATAATTTAAAAATGAGCAAAACCGAATACCCCGTGTGCGTGGGTAAATCTGCTCTCAGAAGCCAGAGGTTATCAATGAAAATCAATTTTAGGAATCGACTGCTGTGTTGGCTACGATAAAACAGTGTGACTAAAGTGGCTCCTGGCAGAGTGTATTGGGGCTTATGGTTTCAGGGGGATAAGCGTTGTTTGTGGTAGGAGGCTCAGAAGAAGGCAGGCGTGACCGCGCTAAACAATACAGGCACTTGCCATCGCTGCTGGCTGCCCATCAGAACTAGATGGTAACACCCTTTTGCTGAAAACAACACATGACCCGCTCACAGAGCATAGAAAGTTCAAGTTGGAACTAAGATTCTTCCTGCTGGATAGCCCTCACAGTGCCAGTGGGCACTCTGCAGGCTCCTGTGGGAAAAAGGCATCAGTGATCTGTCCCACACTGGACCGTTCATGCTGCATCCCTGACCGTGGGAAAAAGGCATCAGTGATCATTCCCAGCACTGGACCATTCATGCCCTGACCGTGGGAAAAAGGCATCAGTGATCTTTCCCACACTGGACCATTCATGCTACATCCCTGAGTTACTGGTGGCAAATCTACTCGCTGTGATGCAATAGTGATCTGATAGTTACGAGGGTAACCAACCACATTCTAATTGGTTATGAGGTCTGCTCCACAGGAGTGATTTGATGCCTGGCACTGTAAACCTGGTTAGAAGTCCACGATTGGGGAGATCATAGGCCCTAGTGGGGAACTGACTACTGTTTGATAAGTGGCCATGTTGCCAAACTGCACTCTATAAACATTTATGATCACATCCATAGATCTGTGTTGTTCTCAGCCTTGGCCAGAAAAGTTTCTTTATGCAGCGGGCAGTGGTTTATACAGGGATTCAAAACTGGTCAAAGTGCCAAGTATAATGACCCTGAGTGGTTAGCTGTGGATCCAGGGCTCAGGGAGGTTCAGAGAAGAGTGCTCAGAAAGGATGAAGGGAGCACATGGGGAGAAGAGCTGTGAAATGCTGGTGTCTAGTTGTGATGTGACGTCTAGACATGATGTGGCGTCTAGACATGATGTGATGTCTGGACTTGATGTGATGTCTAGACTTTGTGTGGCATCTAGACTTGATGTGGCATCTAGACATGATGTGGCATCTAGACATGATGTGGCGTCTAGACATCATGATGTGGTGTCTAGACATCATGATGTGGCGTCTAGACATCATGTGGCATCTAGACATGGTGTGGCCAGTACGCATATCAACTGGCAGCAGCCGTGGCTCCCCCACGACATCAAGCCAGTCAAGTTTCCAGTGTGGGCGGGGGAGGGCCCTGGAGACCCCACCAAGCAGTGGATGGCATGTGAGTGATGGAGGGTCTCTCTTCTTTGCGGATGTGGCCACTGTAGGCTGCTCATGCCCCAGTGGAAGGCCGTGTGCCCATGTGCATCTGGGCAGCACTAGTTGGAACTGGAGTTATTAGGAACAAAAAGTTGGGAGAGAGATGGGCTGGGGGAACTAGGAAGAACTGGATGGTGGTAGTGGTGGAAAGATATGATCAATATACATTGTATAAATGTATGAAACTTTCAAATGATAAAGAAAAGAGTCTTTAAAAGTCTCCTTCCTAGCCCCTGGGCACAGATGCTACCCTGACCTCCCTTACACAGAACCTCCACCTGTACAGCCTGGTACAGTGTTCAGTGCTCTGAGCAGAGAGTCTGCCCACAGACCTGGTTGTCATCCTGGTTCCGCCACAACTCACTGTGACCCACAGATAGCTCATTTCTCTCTGAGCCCCCACCACCTGCATCTATTAAATAGAAATCTCCAGGTCCGGCTCTAACCCGGCTCATACTGGACGGACCTGTCAGTATGACCAGACCCTCATTACTTCAGGTTTGTGGGGCTTGGGAGGTAGTTTTTCTGCACTCTGATCTGCCCTTCTTGTTATGGTTTAAAGAAGTGGCCCTCAACAGTTGTGTGTTGAGGTTGTCCCTAACCCAATAAATACCCCAGGAGGTGGTGAAAACTTCAGGAGGGGGACCTGATGGGAGGAGGTTAGATCATTGGGGACATGACTCTGAAAGGGATATTGGTAGCCCCAGTCCCTCCCTGTTTCTCTTGGCCCCGTGGATGCTACCAGGTGAGCAGCTTCTCTGCCACCTTCTATTGTGATATGCTGTGTCATTAAGGATGAAAACTATGGGCTACTAAAGTTTCTTCTTTAAAAGTAGATTTATCTTTGATAGTTGCTATGGTTACAGCAAGCTGACTGATGATTGATCTTAATTTCAAACTTGATGAGATTTTGAATCACCAAGGAGACAGGCCTCTGGGTGTCTATGAAGGCATTTCCAAAGAGGTTTATCTGAGGAGGGGTGGCCCACCTTGAATGTGAGTGCCATTATTCTGTGGGTTGAGGTCCCAGGCTGAATATAAAGGAGAAACCGAGTCGAACACCAGCATGCATCGCTGTTTCTTGACTGTGGATACAATGTAACCAGCTGCTCGTGCACCTGCTACTATGCCCTCCCTTCATGCTGGGCTGTACCCTCCAACTGTGAGCCAAAATAAACCCTCCCCTCCTAAAGCTGTTTCCCATTCACAGCAACAAGAAAAGTAACTGACGGCTAATACAAATACATTGCTCACAGGAGACAGGCTGATGGATTATTGGGGGAAGGGTGCCCCCAGCCCTAGTACCACCCAAGCCATTTCCCTGGCGGTGAGGATAGTCCCAGAGCTGCCCAGAACAATGGGCCGTTCCTAGAAGCATTCTGGTCAGCGGGAGTTCTTTCAGGGTCTAGACTTTACCTGCTTGGTCTTTGCCAGGTGAGCTGTCCCGCACTGGCCTATAGGACAGCTGATAGCTCTCCACGGTGTCATCGGAGTATAAGCTCCAGCACACACGGACAGAGGACCCTGTGGCCGAGTTGGGGGCCTGAGGATTTATCACTGGGGCAGAGGGAGCTGAAAATCGAAAAAAGAGAAAGCAACATTGAGGAGCCGTATGTGCAGGTGTGGGATGGGAATAGCCACCTTCTATTGTATTGTACGAGTTTGTGTGTATGGGTGTTTTGACTGCATGCATGTCTGTGGAGGTGGCCCAGTCAGCAAAGTGCTTGCCAAACAAGCCTGAGGACCCAAGTTAGGAGCCCCAGTGTCCACGTAAAGAACCAGGTGCAGTTATGTACACCTTGGAGATAGGATTCCTGCAGCAGACGGGCCAGACAGCCCACACAACCTGGGAGCTCCAGGGTCAGCGAGAGACTTAGGTCCATTCATGTTCTCTCTCTCTCTCTCCTGTGGAGATGCACACACCCAGATCCCCACCTGGAACGGTGTTGATGGAATCCATCAGCTGCTCCACATCCGAGAAATCCAAGGTCTGGTCTTCAAACTCAGGCTGTGCAGAGAGCTCCACGTCTGTTCTGGTTTTCAGGAATTTCCCCAGTCTGGAGGTATAAAAGAGACATGGCCAGGGCCTAGGGAGTTGGCTCAGCAGTTAAGAGCACTGGCTGCTCTTCCAGAGGATCTAGGTTCAATTGCCAGTACTGACGTGGAAGCTCACAACCCTCTGTAACCCAAACCCAGGGGATGTGACACCCTCTTCTGGCCTCTGTGGACACCAGATACACACACAGTCCACAGACCATGCAGACAAAACACTCATGCGTGGTTTTAAAAAACAACACAAATCGCCGGGCGATGGTGGCGCACGCCTTTAATCCCAGCACTTGGGAGGCAGAGGCAGGCGGATCTCTGTGAGTTCGAGACCAGCCTGGTCTACAGAGCTAGTTCCAGGACAGGCTCCAAAGCCACAGAGAAACCCTGTCTCGAAAAAACCAAAAAAAAAAAAAAAAAAAAAAAACCAACACAAATCCACACAAAGATGGAGGGGCTTTCTTCTTAGGGGATATCTATAGTGCTAGGTCTCTAGGAGGAAATGGGGGCCCCTTTGCCAAACTTGTGTTTCTTCCCGTGCTTCTGGATTCTGCTATCTGATTTGATGATGGACCAGGAGGTTACCTCATCATAATCTTGTGACTTTGACAAATCACAGAGATAAGCACTGGAAGGGAGGCAATGTTTACTTTGGCCCATGGTTTAAGTCCACAGTCAGGGGCTCCATTGTTCTTGGGCCCTGTGTGGAAGCATGGTGGGGGGAGGGGCAAGATGGAGGAAAGCTGCTTATTGTGGGCAGCCAGGAAGCAGAGAGAGGCAAGAAGGAGGGGCCAGGGACAAGGCTGCGCTTCAAAGGCAAACCTCTAGTGACCAGTGACCACTTCCTTCCACTAGGCCCCAACTCCTCATCTCCACCACTCCTCACTGTACCACAGAATTATAAACCCATCAGAGGATCCCCAGTCGTGAGATTGGGGTTCTACTGATCCAGTCCTTTCCCCAGAACCCTAATTTCTGAACACAGTTGCTCCGAGAACAAAGCCTTCGACCCACGAGCCTGTTAGGGAACACTTCCTATCCAAACCACCCGTCTCTGTCTAGGCCCGTGGTCCTCCACCTTCCCAACGCTGCGACCCTTTAATACAGTTCTCGTGCTGTGGTGACTCCCAACCATAGAATTATTTTGTTGCTACCTCATAACTGTATTTTTGCTACTGTTACAGATTGTAGTGTAAATATCTTGTGTTTTCCATGGTCTCAGGAGAACCCTGTGAAAAGGTTGTCTGACCCCTCCCCAAAGGGATTGCGATCCACAGTTGAGAGACATTGGTCTAACCCTTCCCAGGGACAGGGGGAAGGGTTGGGCCTAAGAATGAGGGGAAGTCCATCCTTCAGCAGGATGCAGATCCACATCTACTCCCACATCACCCCATCCTGTCCCCACAGGTACTTGGGGGTTCTACTCTGCAGCCTCGCACTCCCCATGCTCAGGAGCCCTCTCGTTGCTTCTCCAGAGGCTCTAGACGGATGGTCCTGCGTCTGCTCCCCAGCAGACGCGAGGCTTCTAAGTGGTGAAGGTGGAATTTGAAATCCAACTCCATTTTTGCCAAAACATATGTATGTAGGCCCTGGCACTATTAAGTTCCCATGCTGCTCCCAGACGCTGTCTTACTAAGTTTGCACCGAGCCAGCCCTCTTTATAAACAGAGAAGGAGGGGCATTGTCTTGGAGCTGTCCACGGTCACAGTGGAAGCAGTGTTTCTGCTCTGCTGTGTCGGACTTTAAAACACGCATGTTTTCCTCCACAGCATGATCAAGGCAGGAGGAGAGCTGGGGGCACGTTCCAGTCCTTAGTTTCTCCCAGTGAAACAAAGTTCCCGTATGTGTGTGTGTGAGTGTGTGTGTGTGTGTGTGTGTGTGTGTGTGAGGGGGACCCGAGCACAGGCTTGCTGAGTGGGCCTCACCACACACGTTCCCTTCCAGCCCAGAGATTCTAAGATTCAACTCCAAAAGGGCCCTACTGGCCCCACGCTGCCATTCCCAAGTCGGTAGTATTTTATTTCTAGAGTCACTGGAGCTGAAGAGGGAAGCCGATAACCCAGTGGAACTGAGTCTAGCAGGGAAAGGAGTAGAAACAGAAACTAGGTCAGGACAAACTATTACCTGTCAGTCATAGCCACTGCATCCTGAAAAAGAAAAAATATTAAACCGGTTTAGGAAATATTTTTTCTCAGCAATATAATAATGTAATTTTTTTAAAGTTGGAAATTACAAAAAGGGGGGAATCACCCTAACAATCCCACCATCCTTGTGCATTTCCTTCAACACCCCTGCACCTCCTGGATCACACAGGATCCTCTGGACCACTGACTACAAAGAACTGCAAGGGATCGTTGCCTAGAGACGCTATTGTTTACTTAATGGTTCCTCTGCTGTAGGACCCATCACAGGTTTCCATCATCATAGATAGTGCGTGTTTTCTACACTCTGTATGTGAGATGCAGTGGCACCGTGGGACCACGGGCTCAAGAAGTTGAGCACTGGGTCCTCTTAGGGCACTTGCCGGATTGCTGTCCACCTTTATTTGGGGGTCTCTTACCATGATCAGGCTGAAAGGAGGTTTGGCTTTGAGGAGTAGCTGTGAGCTTGGACAACGAGGGGGTCATACTCTGCAGCTAAGATGACCCTGAGGACCTCTTTGCAAAACCACATCTGCGCCATAGTCCCATGGGACCTTGCAAGATCTCTAAATGCGGTTGATATTCTCATAACTTCGTTACATGGGGTTTGGGCCAGATTTAATATGATCTGGATATTTTGTGTTTTGGCATTTGTATGAAGTTACAAAGCAAGATTTACAACTGCCATCCTTGGCACAGGCCAATTTAAGGTACCTTATTAACCTGGACCAACTTTCTCCCAGAGACCCAAGAGAAGCCGCAAAGGCAACCAAGAAACTCTCATGGCACTGCCTTTGCCCACCTCCACGAGCAAGGGACAGAGGAACAAGGCTTGGAGTTACCTGGGGAGTGGGGAAGGGAAGGGGTAGGTATCTCTGCCTGCTTTCCACCAATGAAATGATGTGGAGAGATGGGGGGGACAGCCTCCCACCACGAACATAAGATAGATGTGGACCTCTGGGAGGAAAAGAGGGGCTAGCCTACTCTAGGCTAGACCTGGGATTCCATCTCAGGGTTCTGCCCCTTTCCTTTCTGTTTCAGCACAGGTGGGCTAGCCTACTCTAGGCTACACCTGGGGTTCCATCTCAGGGTTCTGATCCTTTCTGTTTCAGCACGGGTGGGCTAGCCTACTCTAGGCTAGACCTGGGGTTCCATCTCACACTTCTGTCCCTTCCCTTTCTGTTTCAGCACAGACCTTCAGGAACTCCACCTTCTCTTGGTGACACATCTCCTCTATGGTTTCCATCAGCTCTCTACAGGCATCAAGGTTTTCTCCGCAGGTGACCAGCTGTCCGTATAAAGCCTCCAGCTTCTCTTTCTTTTTCTCCCCTAGGGCTTGAATTTTTTCTTCATATTTTTGAGCGAGGGTTTCCAAGATCTCGTTGTAATGTGACTCAAAGTTTTGCTCTTGTCTACCAAAATTCTCCTGCAAGACATTTGACCTCAGGCATCATTTTAGCGCATGTGCTGTGTTGGCTCGAGTCACTGGGGACCTGAAGTTCTGTCCACCCCGAGCTGTTTTCACCCCTTCATTTTATCCCATCTCTTAGCAAGATGCTGGGGTGGATGCTGGGGACGTGAAAACAGAGGAGATTCCTTCTGACATCCCCCCAAATGGTCTTTAATTACTTATTTAATTAATGCATGTGAACAGGTGTGTGTACATACAGGTTTGTGCATGTGGAAGTCAGAGGATAACCTCCGGTGTCATCCACAGAGTCTCTCACTGGCAGGGAGTGTGCCAATTAGGTTAGGCTGGCTGGCCAGTGTGCTCCAGAGATCTTCCTCTCTCTGCCCCCCAGCACTGGGATTACAAGCATGTGTCGCCACACCTAGCTTTTCTATGTGGGTTCTCAAGGTCAAACTCAGGTCCTTGAACTTCACCAAGTGAGATCTGTGCTCCCCAGCCCTGAATGGCCTCACCAGAAAGTGCTGCTACCTTTCCTGGCACCATGTTGCAAACCTCTCCCTGTTTCGGCTACCTCCTATTACCATAGCAACCAGCCTTGCAGCTCATCAATGGTTAATCAGCCTGTTGCTGGGAGCTTTGACTTGGAGGCAGAGAGAGGTCCGCCTGCCATTCCCCCCTGTGCTCTCACATCTCACGATATCTGTCCTCACTAACGGAGACATGGATGGATAGACACCAGGAGTGTGCCAAGTCTGTTCACGGCGACGAGGAGAGATTAGGAAGCAGAGAAGGAAGGGTTGTGGCAAATGCACTGCCTGGTGATGAGGAAATGCTGGAAGATGTGTAGACAATGACTCTCACGTGTGCGGCATTTATGAATGTGTTGGTTTTCTTGACATAGCACCCTATTAGGTATCCCTGTATGGCACCCACTGTGCAGGCCAGGCTGGCCTGGAATTCACAGCAATCCTCTTGCCTTAGCTTTGCAAGTGCTGGGATTACAGACACACATCTACACACCTGGCTGATACCTACAGTATTTAAACTGGAGGCTCAGAGGCTGGGAAACACTGAGTAGAGGAGACAGATTTCCAGTATCTTTTCCTCACACTGGAAGCACACAGGAGTGCAGTGGTCTTTGACTGTGGCCACCTTCATGCAATAACAAGGATGTCTCTCAGAGCTGTTACAAGCACCTACTGTGTGCATAAGACTCAGTCAGAATGGTGAGAGGGTCAAGCAGTAGGTGAATCTCTGGTGGGGATAACAGGAGGCCCCCAGTATCCTCACTGGAGATGAAGATGCTTGGATCTAAGAGTGTGACAGGTGACATGGTGAGAGAATAGAGCGTAAGGAGCTTGAAAAAGTTTGGTGTTTTGCCTACATGTGTGTCCACACACCACATGTGTGCAGTGCCCACAGAGGCCAGAAGGGGGCATTGGATGCACAGACCTAGAATTGCAGGCTATTGTGAGCCACCTGGTAACCAATCTCAGGTCCTCTAGAAGAGCAACAGTGTTGTTAACCCTATAGTCATCTCTCCAGTCCTAGCACAGCAAGCCTGCCTTGACTGTCTCATTCCTGTCTCCCCCACCACCTTGTGTTTGGAAGTAGAAGAGCTCCCGTCCTCCCCACTCCTCCCACAGGAATAGTGGGACAGCTCTCTCCCCTTTAAGACTGAGGGTGAAGAACGAATGTCTTGCAGTGTTTAACTAAAGCTGGCCAGGACAGAGGATTTACACTTGCTCTGTGGAGATCTAGAGTGTGCCCAACTGGGCAACTAAGAACAGCTTCCAGCTCAATACTCTTGGTCCATGGATGAAGCACCTGCATTCTTCCCATTTCAGGACAGGAAGAGAGCTGGCATTGAATGATGAGAAGTCCCTTTTGAGGCAATGCAGACACAGGGAATAGCTTAGCAACCCTGGACTCCATTTGTCTTGGGCTCTGCACACTTCTAGACTCCAAACAATGCACCTAGCAGCCTAGCAATCTAGGACCCCTGTGTGCATAGAACTGCATGTATACATCCTCTAAACAATGGAAAGAGTTACTCTTCTCTGCAATCCTTGATAACACCCCATTTCCCTGCAAACACACCCTGGAACACAATCTAGGACTATGGGCAGTGGGCTGGTCTGTCCTAGACTGGATTTGGGTGCAAGCATATAAAGTCAGAACTGTGTCCTCAAAGTGAACCTTCAGAGAAGAGAGAGCGCTGTGTTACCATCTTACGCTTCACCTAATTGGGCGTGCATAATGATTAAAGTCAGATGCATCATGGGCAGGGATATGGGCAGCAAGCAAGGGTTCATGTAATCTAAGCCTGTCTGTTGAAATAGCGAATTGCCCAAATTATACCCCTAATGCCCAAACTCCTCTTCTTGAGCCCCATAAAGGGAACCCCCAAACAATAATCAGGGTCCTTGAGTACTCTCGCTCATGTTCCCTGTTGTCAACATTTTGGTTTTTTGTATCTTTGAGACAGGGTCTCTACATAGCTCTGGCTGTCCTGGAACTCATTCTGTAGACCATATATACAATGGAATCGTTCACAGGAAAACGGATGCTGGTGGAGAGAATCCAATTAAGTGAATTAAGCTAGTCTCAGAAGACAAATATACATTCTCTCCCATTCGTGGTTCCTACATCTTACGTAGGTTCATAAAATCATGTGTGCACATATGGCATGGAAGTGTCTGGGGAACAGAGAATATTAAGGGGAGAGGAACAGGGAAGATAAAAGGGGAGTGGAGTTGGGGGAGTACGCTCAACACACATCATAAACGTGTGAGAATTCCTGATGGAACACAAAATGTACAATGAGTATTTTCAAAGGGGAGGCTCAACCCTGACTGAATACGGCGACATGACGCCACCCTAAAGACCTAAAATGAAAACCTACAGAGATCAAGACAATCACATGTCCCGCCATGTCTGATGATACAGCAGGCCATCAGATGGTACCCATGGGAATCTCAGGCTGAGCCCGAGAGCAGGAAAAGAAAAAGAGGGCAAAAACAAGCAACCAAACACAAAGCCCACCAAGGGCAGGGGCCTGGGGAAGTGGCTCAGTTGGTAAAGCGCTTGCCATGTGGGCATGAAGGCCTAAGTCTGTATCTCCAGAGCCTATATAAAAAACCAGGTGCAGCAGTGATCCTATGTAATCCCAACACTGAGGGCAGCCGAGACAGGGGAATCTCCAGGTCTTGCTGGTCAGCCAGGCTAGCCAAATTAGAGAGCTCCAGTTTCAGTCATAGGCCCAGTCTCAAAAAATAAAGTACAGAGTGACTGAGGAAGACACTCAAACTTGACCTCTGACCCTCACATGTATGAACATACATGTACATGTACACTTGTATACACAGGTGCACACGAACACACACATACCTTCCCCCACCCCATCCCAACTCCAAGGACAAAAAAAATGTTCATTTCACCATCTGGATGTGCTACCATGGAGTCATTGTTAGAATAAAAAAAAAATCTAAACCCTGTGCAACTGGCACTTTGATTGGAAATTTTCTGCTATATTTATCTATGCAATAAGCATGTATAACACACTTGCTTTGAAACATCCCATGCAGTAGGCCTGGAGATACACACACACCAGCCTCCCCCACCTAGAGGACACAGAGGGCATAGTAGGGGGTGCAGACAAGTGACCATTAACTCTGTGGCTGCCCATAGCTGGTGGAGGCCTATGGGTAACACCTCACATTCTAAGAGATAGCTTCCGGAGCTCGCTAGGACTCCCTGCTCGAAGTAGCCACAGGCGGAAGCTACGTGTGTGGCGAAGTCACCAAGGATGTCCTCACCTCCACCGTGATGAACACCTCCTCCAGGTGGCTAGCGAAATTTTCCATCTCAATAATCTGCTGCTCCAATCTGCACATGTTTTTGTGAATTTCATCCTATGGAGCAGAACAAACAAGGCATTAATGCTATGCTTGCTCTAATGTCTTAAATTTAAAAATATGTATATGGATGCTTGTCTGCATGTATGTCTGTACGCTGTGTGTGTGTGTGTGTAGCAGTCACAGAGGCCAGAAGAGGCCATCAGATACCCTGGGACCACAGTTAGAGGTGGTTGTGAGCTACCGTGTGGGTGCTAGGAATTGAACCCAAGTCCTCTACAAGGGGAGCCAGTGCTCCTAACCGCCGAGCCATATCTCCATCCCCCCCCCCCCATTCCATGCCTGTAGAGGCATATAGGATGTTTATCTGCCCGCCTCCTTGAGACACACATACCCTCTGCAGACAAAGATGGAAGGAGACCTGCTACCTTGGCGCTTTCCAGCGCTTTGTTGAGTGGCATGACTTCATGTCCCTCGTGTGCCTCCACATCCTTCTCAGCAGTTCTTACTGGCGTCTTGCAAGTGGCACAGAAGACATCAGCAGGTTCTTCTTCTTCATCCTCTTCCTCTGGGATGACGTAGCATTCATACTCCTCGCTGGCACGGCCGTGCGTGTACCTGTAGGCTTCCCGGAGGTCTTGGCACTGACCGGGAAGGCCATAGCCCAGGTCCTCGGCCTCGGCTGCCTCGCTAAGCCCCCAGTCTCTCTGCTCCCTGACTGGCCTCCTCGGGCTATAAGGAGGATACTCCAGAGTCCCTAGTCTGTGTTCATCAACAAACTCATCCCCTAACTCATGGTCATCTTCAAGTCCGTATAAGTGGACAAGCTCGTCCACTTCCTTCGGGAGACTCTTGCTGTCCCCTGCCCCTCTCGGCTCACTGGTCAGTTCAGCCTGCTTTACTTCGCTCCTGATTCTGCCGCTTTCTCCCGGGAAGAGCTGCAGTCTGTCCTCAGAGTCATACAGGTCCATGTGATAGAAGTGGAAGTCTGTGGGGGCCCTTGACCCGCCCAGCCCCAGCTCCTCCCCTGCGTCCTCCTCCATTGACACCGAACAGTCCTTCTCAGGCGGTCAGTGAATGTTCTGAGTCCTAGCACACAGAAGAGATGAACGTCAGTTCCCAAGAAGGCATTGAAGGAGTTATAGTCCCAGTCCACATCATGGCAAGCTAATTCACCAAACTGCCCGGGCTGGAGGTGACTCACAATTGCTCACCAATCAGGAAAAACCCACGAGGCACCGGTGAGCCAAGGCTGGCTAGAAAGCACAGGAAGTTGAAACCCTGTTGCAGAAAGGCAGTGGGGAGCACCACCCTGAACCAGAATCACCATGAACCCCTTGTCTCAATCCTCAGCCCTCACAAACCAGGTAAGATGATAAATACTGATTATTTTAAGTAATCAAGCTGTGGAATAATTTGTTATAAAATAATAGTATGCATGATACCAGCCTCAAAATAACCTTCTTTCCCTTCTGCTATCACACCCCCTCTCTTGTTCAGGCTCCTTCAAAAGACGGCATTGATAATACCGATCTTTACGCCACGGCACATGTGTATGGATGGGGTTTTCCACGGGGAATTTGGGCACGGACACTAAGGAGTTATCAGCTTTCAGATCCTCAGGTTTGTGTTTAGTCTTTCTCGGAGCTGCTTTGCCCGGGAATGAGGCAGTATCTGAGGTTCTCTTTTCTCAACAGTCCTTCTCTTCTTTATTATAAAAGCAAAAATATCTTTCCTGTTCATTCTGATTATTCCATTGCACAGTAAGATTTCATTGCTTGGGAATTTGATAAGAGCTCCAGGAGACTAGATGAAAGGGCAGTCTGAAGTCTCGGTATCGATGCTGAGAGTGAGTGACGTTAATGAATGGGTAAGAACAATTTTTTTTTCCCAAGGTAAGTGCTTTCCAGCTCTCTGCTTCCAACAAAATTGCAAGAGGATCTAATCAAGTTGTCAGCTGATACGTTATTTAAAATAAATGTTCATGGTAGGTCATTATATAATTTTGGCATACATTTCAGAAAGAGCTGGCAGAATGGAATGGCATTATTATAAATTGCTTCCCTTTCCATCTACTTATACAGATGTATGATCACTCTGTGCTTGCATGGACAAGATTTTAAAAAAATATAAACTCTCATTCCTGTTACATTCTAGAGGGTGATATTTTCAAACTTGGGTTTGAGTTTTTTTAAAAAACAGATCAAGTCCAACTCGCTCATTGAAAGATGCATTTTGGGCTGGAGAGATGGCCTGGTCAGTAAAGCGCCTGCCACAGGAGCACGGGGACTGGAGCTCATTCAGGTCAGGTAAAAACCGGAAGCAGTTACATGTCTCTGTAACCCTGCACTGGGAGGTGGCAAAGGGACAGAGACAGGCGGATCTCTGGAGCTCAGTCATCAGCCAGCCTGGCCCAGTCGATGAGCTCCAGCTTCGGTGACGGTCTTTGTCTCAAAAAATAAGGGGGAAAGCAATCAATGAAGGAATCTGACACCAGCATCTGGCCTTACACACTCATGCGTATATGTTTCCTTGCTCATATAAACACACACATAAACCTACCCACCCCCACATGTTTCCATTTTATTTTTAAATTATTTGCCAAAATTTGTAATGTCAAGTATTAGTGAGACCTTATTTTCCTGCAGTAGGAACGTCTGGTTAGCTGGGCATTCAGACATGCAGGACTGAGAAAACAGAACTCACAGCCTCTTAGAAAAGACTGAATGGTTCTGTTGAGAATCCTTCACTACAATGAGGAGTAAACCGAGCCAGGATGGATTGTGGTGAGGGGGACTGAAGTTAAGTCTTGGAGGCAGTTTTGGCCTTGGAAACCACTGAAGGGAGAAATGGACTTAGAGACAGATGAGGTGCACGGCAGCCTGGAGGTGCTGCTGATCCCTCAAAGACTTGGTATGTCAAAGCATGTTTTATGTTAGAAATGTCATTTGTTGATCATCTATGATACTGTCTTCAAAAGATATGCACATAGGATTTGGGACCTAATTTTCTTATAATCACAAGTCTCTAAATAGTAAGCTCATTCTTCTACTGAATCAAGTTACCAACATAATTTTTAGTTGAATACTTGCTGTGAGCTCTGACTCATGGGGAAAGGGGAGAATGAAGAAGAGGGGCCCGTCATCTGAAAATGAACCCGAGAGGATGAGCACCGAGCCCTGCTCCAGCTGGGCCCCTGGCTTTCAGGGCAATGGAGGATGACTGGAAGTCCTCACTCTCAGGGGGATCCTGGGACCCTTCGCCAGCCCTGCTGGTCTCACCGTGTGCCTAGACTATAGTGCTGGGTCTCATCCATTGCTTCGGCACTGGCTGTGCCTGGGGCTGGCAAAGTGTGGACGCCACAGAACAGGACACCATCAGGTACTAGACACAAGGCCCGGGACACCGGTCCTGCTCTTGAGATGACCCAGACAATCAAGCGATCATCACGCCATCTGAGGCTGGGGCCTGACTTCTCGGAGATGCTTCCTTCACTCTCTCCTGGCGCCCCAGGTCTCTTCTCCCCTTGAGACTTAAGTCCCATAGACTAAAATCACAGTTTCTCCCTGAGGCTCCAGTATCACACCTGTGTGTCGCTCTGTAGGCAGAATTTTTCTTTGAAGCCATCTTTTCTCCAGTCTTCTGACTGTGGGCCCCACGGCTCTTGGCACTGGGCATCTGCCTGACATAGGCACTTAGATGTGTAGGCAGCCATCTTGAAGGCTCCATCACAGGCGGGTCTCAGCTCTTCTGGACCCTGACGCAATCCCCGTCTCCTAGTGTTTCACTCTCAAAGTGACGGCACACGCCATCGCTAGCAGACTTCTATGCTCCTTCGACCCCTTTCAGTATCTCCCGGTTAAATCTCACCCAGGGTCTTCCTGTTGAGAGCTTCCTTCTTCCTTCTCTGCCGCTCCTCAGCCACCTACCTTCCCTATCCAGCCAGTGCCTGCCTCATTGTTCACGAAGACCAGCTGTAATGATTTCAGCCACATAAGACTGACACTTCCGTGTTCTGGGAGTCATGCAGGTACAGACAAGCCCTCAGGCAGAAGTGTCTAATGGCCCACGCATGACCCACATGTGCGCATGAATGGTTACATCCACATATGACTCAGCTAAGCCCTTGCGTGCATGCATGAGCCCCGTCATCTGCGTATGACATAGCCATGTCAACTCCCTGTGCACATGCGCCAGGCAGGTTTTAAAAGCTGGACATGCCATCTTCCTCTCTCTCTCTCTCTCTCTCTCTCTCTCTCTCTCTCTCTCTCTCTCTCTCTCTCTCACGCACACACACACACACACACACACACACACACCTTCTCCCTTTCCCAAAGCCACTGCTCTCTAGATTCTGTCTCTGAGACTCTGTGTGACGTCACAAAACTACCTCTCTAGACCTAACTTTCACGGGCTATAATACATGGCTATAAGCCAGGCTGGTTAATTAGTGATCTACCCCAGAAGGTTGGCATTCAATGCAGTGATGTAAGTATGTGAACGGTTGTATATACTGCTTTGCTCAAATTAAGCTGTCTGCAAACATCCAAGGCTTTTGTTCTTGTTAATTACTATTGTTTGGGCCAGCATCTCCCACCTTGGCCAATTCAGAAGCCTCCTACCTGGACACCTGTGGAGGGTGAGGACCAGGGATGGGGACTGAAAGGCCACAGCAGTGGGGAGTGAGCTGCTGACTGCATGTTTGACCCGTGAGAGTCGCTGATTGGAGGAGGCTGAGTACCCTCATGTTCAGCTAGAGACATTGCCTAATGAGATCACCACTAACCTCACAAAAACGTCCCAGTGGCCTAGGCAGAGATGTGCTCTTCTAGGGTTGGAGGGCCTCTAATTCAATTTCTAGATTTTAATATGTCAAGACTGAGTTTGGGGGAGGACAAGGGGCTTCTTTATGATCAATTTAACAAGGGTTTGTCTGGGCTCCTCTGTATCTGTGTGCTAGCCACCAGTCCAGTGAGAGCCGAGAGCCAACCTTAGGCTTCCCATGCATGGAGGATAAGCGCTCTAAAAATAAACCTTGCACCTCCATTTGTGTGTGTGTGTGTGTGAGAGAGAGAGAGAGGGGGGGGGAGAGGGAGAGAGAGAATTTTGTATTATTCAGAGGTCTTGACCAGAAACATTTGCAACTCGAAGATAGAGCTCAAAGTACCACATCGAGGCGTGGAGAAGATTCCAACAAGACAGGCATTCCGTAACACACAAGCTAATAAGAGCGCAGCCTTCCACGCCAGCATCTGCTCTCTGAGTGTGAATGTCATCTGGTCTGCATGCTCAGCAGTGAAGCACGAATCCCGCAGCACACAGGTCCCCTCGGCTCCTGCACTTCTTAAATCTCCTAATGGAGTCAGAATGGGGGGCACTGACCACAAATTACCATTTTATAATGTCTGAAATAGGGTAGTGAAGCAATAAACCAATAAACAGTCTATACCGCACGTGGTATTGGAGACTCTTCCTCTCTCTCTCTGCATGTGGGCTGGAGCGCTGGCTCAGCTGTTAATTGTGTTTGCTGTTCTTGCAGAGGATCCAAGTTTGATTCCTGCCACACACACCAGGCTGCTCTAACTGCCTGGGACTCCAGTTTGACCAGGTTCTGACACCTTTGGCCTGTACTCATGTACACATACCCACATGCACACACACATCAACACATCACTGAAATTTTTCTTTAATTTTTTTTTTAATTTTTATTTTATTTTATTTTTTTATTTTCGAGACAGAGTTTCTCCGTAGCTTTTTGGTTCCTGTCCTGGAACTAGCTCTTCTAGACCAGGCTGGCCTCGAAGAAAAATCTCTTTAAAAAGAAGATATTTGGGCCCGGCGGTGGTGGCGCATGCCTTTAATCCTAGCACTTGGGAGGCAGAGGCAGGCAGATCTTTGTGAGTTCGAGACCAGCCTGGTCTACAAGAGCTAGTTCCAGGACAGGCTCCAAAACCACAGAGAAACCCTGTCTCGAAAAACAAAAAAAAAAAAACAAAAAACAAAAAAAGACATTTGTTTAAGCCTTATGTGTGAGATGTGTCTTAGATGATTTAATTGGAAAAAAATCTCCTTGCTTTTTTTTTTCTTTTAACCTTCTAGGGAGCCTGGTCACATCTGTGAATCTACTGAAAATAACTCCCTAGGGGTGACACCGTAACGGGACGGACATCATCCTGCATGTAATTATAAATGCTCGTCTGCACAGCTCCTAGCGAACCCCCAAGTGCAGCTAAAGAAAATTTGCCTTGCAGTGTTAGCTGTATAGGACAGCAAAGGTGGTTCTGACCATTTTCCCAGGCCTAGCGCAGACCCCAAGCTTTCCTCAAGGACAGGCTGCCTACAGCTCACGCGGAAAACATCAATGTTTAAATCAAAGCATGGAAATAACAAGATTTGAGAAGGCATTGGCAGAGTCCAATTTAAAAGTATTTATCAATACAGTACCATAGCCAGAGCTCCAAAGCGTTCAAGCAAGTGGGCCCTGCACTTAAAACACCTGAGAGACACCGGTCAAGAATCATCAGCTTCTCCCAAGTTTTAAGAGACTTTTCATGCCTGTTACCATCTCCAGGCAATGTGAATATTGCAGATTTACGAAGGCATGGAAAACATTGCCCCTGTCCGGTGCAGTTTCGTAGCGTCCTATGACAGCCCTTCCCAGCTAAGGGAAAGACAGCGCATTAACACAGCTACTGTGTTAGCACAGTGAGGTAATACGGTTTACACACAAAATGTAATCATCCCCAAACTTGCCTGCTCATTTAGGGGCCCACACACGTGTCCTTTAACTCCGAGGTCCTAGGTTTCTGCTGGAAAACTGGGTCTCTCTGCTCAGCCAGCTCCCCTTCCTGGTGACCTCTGGCTGCTCTGCAGGCTGGCCTTGCCTAGTCCACCCCGCAATGTGGGGTGCCAAAGCTGGACGGTAATATGAGCTAGCTCCCACCACAAATAGCAACAGGGTTGCCGTGAGTGGCAGTCCAAATATAGACCTGTCACAGCAGCCTGGCCACTGCCCACCACTCCAGTGTCACCAGGAGCAGTCACATGCTGTGCTCTGAAGGACTTCATTTACTGTGGGGGTGGAGACCCAGGACTCAGATGGCTGGTCATGTGTAGAGGGCTAGAGTTGCTAAGGCCAGGTCATAATGGAAATGCCTGTGTGTCCTGTGGCTATGTGACTTCCACCTGGTTTTTCTCAAAGTATTTTGTGTAGACAGCTCTGGAGACAATCAGGCAGTTTGTTTTCTCTCCCATCATCCTTTGCAGTGTGGGAAGTGTTCCCCTCTCTCTGAATGAAGAACTAGTAAAGCCTGTGATTTCTGTTCCTTCTTAGGTGATACACTCTTAAGTCTCTTCAAAGTCAGTAACTGAGCGTCCAGTTCTAGAGATTTATTTAAAGGTCAAACCTAGTTAATGGTGCATCAACATCTCTCTTCTGTAGCTTGGTCCTCTTTAGCAGGATGCCTGTCTCAGGAGAGTGAGATGGGTCCTCTCCTCCCCACACTGAGAGCAGAGGCCTGGATGTGAGAGCAGGGGTGAAGGTGACTAGCTGGCTGTTTGAGTGGCTGTCACAACTGATGCTGACATGGCAGTGGGGCCTGTCTCACTCTCAGCCATGATGCCCTCATGTCTAGAGAACCCCACTGTGAAGAGCCCTCCCCTGAAGTCCCCACAACCTGGCAGACAGCCCTTCTCTCCCCAGAAGTCTGCTTTATTCCTCTCCAGAGTCGCCTGGTGCCCCCACCAGTGAGTTCTCCTTTGTGGAGGTGGCATTTGGGAACACGAACTAGGTCACTCCTTGCTGTCGCTCTCTTCTGTTGGCCCCATCTTTGCTCCCAGCAAACCCTAAGCTGCAAGTGAACCAAATAAGTCTCCCCGCCCCCGCCAACACAGCTCATTTTCTCTTCTGGAGCTCTTGCTCCAGCAGGAGCAAACACAGCTCCCTGAAGGGGCCATTTGAGGACCAATCTCTGGGCACCAGGTGGAGGGGCTATGGGGAAAAGGGGGCCTGGAGTGGAGGGGCCATGGATGGAGGGGGCACAGGAGTGGAGAAGACACAGGATTGGGGGCATGGGTAGAAGGGCACAGGGTGGCGGAAGCATGGCCTACCTTCTCCAACCTGACATCTCCCTCCAGAGAGTCTGTCTCACTGCCCCTATCCCAGATAGAATTTTTTTCCCCAATCATTTGAGAGGCCCAAGAAGTGTGACTCAGGCTCTAAACCCTTTGCCTTGAGTACCATTAGGCGATGAAAGACGGGACTCAGGCAAAAGAACACTCGAGTCATGACAGAGGCTATCAAGCTGACTGTCTTTCTCGTTCCGAATCCATCACACTATTCTTTTGCTGTGGTGAGTATGCATAAGCATGTAATTGGTAGTGAAAGGGGAAGAGGCTAAGCAGAGCTTCATGTCTTCAGAATGGCCATTCTGAGTCTATAGGAGTTTGTCGAGACGTATGCAGAGTTTGAGACTATGGGAAGAATGATTTCCTTTGAAAGTCTGTATGTGGTTATTTGATCTGAGGGTTTTGTATTTATGGTTTTGGCTGCTTCAGTATATATATAATATGCCATTACTTCAGTATATCCAAAAATATTAGAAACAAAATGAAAAAAATTATCTGGACTTGGTGGCTCTTGCCACCTGTAATCTGGGAATTTGGGAGACCGAGGCAAGAGGATCACTGAAGTTTAAGGACAGCCAGGGCTACGTGGAAAAACCCAAACAGATAAAACAGAAAGTTTTTTTTTTGGAGCCTGTCCTGGAACTAGCTCTTGTAGACCAGGCTGGTCTCGAACTCACAGAGATCCGCCTGCCTCTGCCTCCCGAGTGCTGGGATTAAAGGCGTGCACCACCACTGCCCGGCCCAGAAAGTTTTAAAAAACCCATCAAGAAGGTTAGACAAGCTATTCATCACTTCATATTGCTATGTTTTTGATTTTTGACGTGGGGCCGGGGATTGACCTAAAGCCTGAAGTATACTTAGCATATGCCATACCAATGAGCTACCTTCAGCCCCATATAGTTTTGTTTAGATGAACAGAAACTTGAAATGAATCTATTTTTAATTAATATATGATTTACTAGGTAATTGTGATACAGCCAACTCAATATTTGCAAGTATTAAGCAATGACATAGGTGCCTTCTGTTTTGGGACCTAGGGTCCATGCTAAACACATCTTTAGCGCCAGGTTACATACCCTTAGCCTCATGCCTGCATTTCTTTAATGTGGATGTGCCCATGATATGTTAAAATACATATTAAATGGAAAAATATCATTCCATTCCAGGTACACACACACACACACATACACACACACAGTGTATTAACATCTAGGTTCTTTAGAGGAAACAAACCTACAGGATGTTTATATAATTGAGAAATTTATTTTGAAGAATTGGCTCATATGATTATGAAGGCTTCTGCTGCTAGCAAGCTAAAGAGGACCTAGGAGGGCTGATGATGTGGTGAAAATAAGGAGGTGGTGAAAATGATGTGGTCAAAAATAAGGAGGCAAAGATCCTAGTTTGAATCTGAAGGAAGGTCAAAACTTGGCATCCAACATCAAGGCTCTATATAGAGTCCAGATAGACAAGGACCTTTCCCCCTTGGGAAAAAAACAAAACAAAACGTGTGATCAGGCAGCAGTCTTGATCAAGGTGTGGCCAGGTTGACCCTTATCTCCAGGTCCTTCCCAACAGATCGTGTTATCAAATGGAGTAAATTACTTGTGAAGGGTGGTGAAGCTTCCTCAGCAAAAATAATAAGACTTACTGTTGCTTATATAATAAAGGTGTTTATGGGTCTGTCTGTTGTTCTTGGATTCTAAGGTGACAGGTTAAAGACAAGGCATCGTTAGGGGCCTTGCAGGCCCGCGTGAGAAATGTTTAGCCAAAGCACTTCTTCAGGCTTGTTACAACACCCCAGAAAGCAGGTTTTCAGTAGCGAAAGGGTCTTGCTTAGCCCTAGTGGAGGTGTACTGTAGATAAGCTCCCTTTCTAGGTCTCAGTTTCCTGCTGTCGAGATAAAACTGGAATAGATTATATTTAAGCACGCTGAGTTGCCAGCCAGGACGCTTGGAAAGCAGAAATCCTCAATATACCAAAACCACCCCGGACACTCAGTAAAGGCTTGCAAACTTGGCAAAAATAAATGTGCCTGCGACTCAGTTCTTTTTTTGTTTGTTTGTTTTGTTTTTTTTCGAGACAGGTTTTCTCTGTAGCTTTCAAGCCTGTCCTGAAACTAGCTCTTGTAAATCGGGCTGGCCTCGATCTCACAGAAATCCACCTTCCTCCGTGCAGGGATTAAAGGCGTGCGCCACCACCGCCCGGAGCTACCCTCAGTTCTTAACACCCACAGGCAGTCAATAACTGCTGAGTTCAAATGAAAGTTTGATCACACCAGCATATTTGTGGCAGGAGCCACATCCTTAACAGGGTCCTGCTGAAGGAAATTGTCATTTTAGTGTAGAGAACTAAGACTGGCTGGAGAGATGGCTCAGAGGCTAAGAGCACTTACTGCTTATACAGAGCACCTGCAGTTTGGGTCCCACTGACTTAGGGGGTTCACAGCTGCATAAATTTATCCTGAGCTAGGGGATCTGACGCCCTCTTCTGGTACCAGTACTCAGGAGCAACGTCGTCCTGTCCCCACACACGTATTAAAAGTAAAATCTCTGCCCAGCACGACGGGGTACGCCTTTAATTCCAGCACTCGAGAGCCTCGGGCAGGCAGACCTAAAAGTTCAAGGCAAGCTTGGTTTACTTGGTGAGTTCAAGGTTAACCTGGGGTAAAAGGGAAACCCGGTCCCCCTCTCCCCCCCCAAAGACTTTTCATTGGCTCTCACTTAACCAACCCGAGGCGTCCTTCCTCAGACAGCCAATCAGAGAGAAGGGGGCGGGAACAGTTGCGCGGCCCAGAGCACTAGCGGCTCGCGAAAAATGTCGCGGCCCGTCGGGGTCTGGGGGTCCGCGGCGGCCATGGCCTGCGAGCAGCCCGACAGCCTGGAAGGCTGGGTGCCGCTGCGTGAGGACCTCTTCCGGGAGCCCGAGCGACACCAGCTGCGTTTCCTGGTGGCCTGGAACGCCGCGGAGGGCCAGTTCGCCGTCACCTGTCACGACCGCACGGCGCAGCGGCGACGCGGGCCGCCGGAGGGCGGCGGTGGCGGGGGGTGCAGCTGGGCCGGGCTGCTGTCGGCCGCCGGGTTCCGGGGCGCACACCGGCAGCTGGCAGCGCTGTGTCCGGCCCTGGAGTGCTGCTTCCCGCCGCTGCCACCCGAGCTGGACGCGGCGGGCGGCGGGGGCTGGAGCCTGGGGCGCGGGCTGTGGGCGCTCGTGTGGCCGCTCGTGTGGCCGGCGCCTGCGGACCCCGGCGACGCGGCGATGCACGAGCTCTGCCACCAGCTGGAGCGCTACCTGGGCCAGGCGGCCGACGGCTGCGGCGGCGCCACCGTGCGCGACGTGCTCTTCCCGGCCCCGGGCGACCCGAACGACTACGAGGGCCTGCGCGAGTTCCGGGAGAGGACGATGCGTGCGCGGTTGGACGGGGCGGCCGCGCGGCTGCGCCAGGTACGCGGCGTTGACACAGGGCGAACCGGGTGACGGTAGTGCACCTGCACCTTGGCTGGGAGCGGGGAGGCCCGAGACTTTGCAGCGGAGTAGTTTTCGTGTGTTTTCTGGGGCGGGGTCTTAGGTACCCTCAGGGTGACCTGAATTCCTCACCTTTCTGTCTCCCTTTCCCAAATGCTGGGATTATCAGAGTGTGACTCCGCGCCACGCCTGGCGCTCTCTCTCTCTCTCTCTCTCTCTCTCTCTCTCTCTCTCTCTCTCTCTCTCTCTCTCTCTCTCTCTCTCTCTCTCCCTCCCTCCCTCTCCCTCCCTCCCTCCCTCCCTCTCTCTCTCTCTCTCTCTCTCTCTCTCTCTCTCTCTCTCTTTAAAAACATGGACTCGTTGATTCTGTGGTCCAGGCTGACTTTGAACTCACGACAGTCCTCTGCCACAGCCTCTCAAATCCTGGGGTTACTGGCGAGCGCCACCATTACTGACTTAGAAAGAAATTTGTTTACTTGCAGATCTGAGCCAGGCTCAGCCCTTCACCTTTTCCCTGATCTTAGCGGAGCAGGATGTTGTAATGGGGAAAACCCAGAGATATTGAAAGCAAAACCGAAAACAACGCATTCCCGTAGGAAATAAAAACATAAGCTAAATGCCAATTCCAGGTCCTCTGGGGAAGGTGAGAGGTGGGTAAAAAGTATCTTAGAGGATGGATGGCTTTTAAAAGGTAGCTTTATTGTTACTCATTAAGCAATAACTATCGAATGGAAAGCCCTTGCAAGTGAGGCTTCATTCCTCAGTTTGGAGTGGCAACCATAGAAAGGCTCTTTTGGCCCAGAAGGAGGTAGTCTGAGACACACCAATTCATTATTTGTGTGGTACACTTAGACCCTAAAGGGAGGGAGGCATTGAGAAGTTCACTGAGAGATTTAAGGAGCATGTATGTCTTACACAGCAACATTTTTCCAAAGAGAGCCCAGAGTCAGCTTCATTCTGTGCACGGGCACTCCCTGGACATTTCCCGTTTCTCCTTCTGGGTTTGTTCTCTGCGTGAAAAACACTTTGGCCAGACGCAGCTGGAGGCAGAGAGGGGTTATTTGGTTTACAGGTTGCAGTTCATCCTCACGGAAAGGCTGGCTACTGGCTTGTTCTCTCGGGCTTGCTCAGCTGCCTTTCTGAGTCCAGGACCACCCGCCCAGTCCTAGGTCCTTTTCTATCAATTTAGCAATTAGTAAAAATGCCCCACAGATGTACCCACAGCCACTCTGCTGGAGGCAATTGTTCACTTGAGGGTCCCTTTTCCCAGGTATGTCAGGTGAGAACCGAAGCTAATTATGACAGCCATTAGTAAGCAATGATTTTGCTGTGTTTTGAGGAACAGGAGGTGTGAGAAGATTTAGTCACATAGCGAAATCTTGGTTGTTATATATTAAGATAAATATAGAAGGACCCCTTTAAAGCTAAAACGGCTTTATAAAAGGATTCTCTTAGTGGGGTCTTTGTTTTGTGACAGGGTTTCACATACTAGTCCAGGCTGTTCCGAAACTCACTGTGTAGCCCAGGCCGCCCTCAGACCGCGGTGACCCTCCTGTTTCAGCCTCTGAAGTGCTGGGATTATAGGCTTTTGCCACCCCACCTAGCTTATCTGGGATCACTGTATTCTGTGTGGCTCACACACCTGCTTCCCGTGATGATAATTCACTTTATAATATGAGGAAGCTGTGGGAGGTTTTTTTAGACAAGCCAGGTTTGGAACCTTAACTGATCATTTTATACCAGTCAGTGCTGGAGATTGGGTCTCGGGCATGCGAGGCAAACCCTCTGCCACCGAAGCTGCCTCCTCGGCATTTTTATTTTCAGGCAGAAGTTGCCCAGGGCAGCCTTGAACTCTCGGTAGCTCAGGCAGGCTTAGCCTTGCTCACCCCTCCTGCACCCTGCACTCCAGCCTCGTAGGCCTTATTCTACTTTTCTGATGTCCCATGCTTTTTAGAAGCTTTCAGCTCCAGGATAAACCAGATTCAGCTCCCAAAGTGGTTGTAATTAAGGCCCGAGCCACTCACTGCTTGATAGTATAGGTCCATTCCACCAGACTCAGCTCAGAATTGATTCTTAACACTCATTTCTTAGATTCTAACCCCCCTCCACTTAATCTCTTAACATTTGTATTTCCCCCAAGTTCAAGTTCCTTCCCAGCTATTACAATTCTAACCTAGCTCATACAATTGAGCTGCTCATGGGCATAAATCACCTGTCCATCTGGATATTACACATGGGGTTAGAGTCCACGGAAGTGTATATTGTGTTTTTGCTTGTGTGTTTTCTTTGAGACTGGGCCTTGCTTTGTAGCTCAGGCTGACTTGGAAATAGTGATTTAGCCCAGGCAGGCTAGCCTCAAACTCAGTAAAATTCTTGCTTCAGCCTCCCAAGTGTTGGGATTATAGGCTTGAGCCATTATACTGAGTCCTCATGTTATTAAAGAGCCCTAAGACAGCAGTGTTGGATGAATGTGAACATAGTAGTGGTAGTGTTCCATGAACAAACCATCTTACCCACGCTTGTGTTGCTGGGTTTCTTGGAGAACATTTTCATGTTTACTTAATGTTTAGAATTGATGGTTTAAAGTTGAGAATATTGGGTTTCTTTTATTTATTTGGGTTTTTTTTTGGTATGATTTTAAATGCCTAGTATTATTTACACTTTTGCCTTTTAGGTTCTTCAAGATCACGGAAAAGCCGACACCATGGTAGAGTTAATGAAAGTTTATCAAGAGGAAGATGAAGCATATCAGGAATTAGTTACCATGGCAACCATGTTCTTCCAGTATTTACTGCAGCCATTTAGAGATATGCGGGAAGTTGCGACCTCATGTAAGCTTGATATTTTGGTATGTTCCCTGATACTTTGTGATAATACCTGTCGTGTATTATCCTTCCAGTCACATCCAAGGTTCAGTCAGTATCTTCACTTGAGTTCTTCGTTTAGATGATACACATGCGCGCGTGCACACACACACACACACACGTATAATTTTTATTTATTTAGAGAAAGGGTCTCATGTAGCCCAAGCTGGCCTCAGATTTACCATGTAGCTAAAGCTGGCCTTAAGTGCTTGATCCTCCTGCCTCCACTTCCCAAGTGCTGGGACTATAGGCAGCGTTCTTCGGTGGTAGAACTCGTGCCAGTGTGTTCAAGGCCCTGGACATAAAACCACAAGCAACAACAGCAGCAGCCAGGCCTGGTGGCACTGATCTGTAAATCTAGCCAGCCGTGCAGGAGGTGGGCTCAGGCCTGCCTGGGCAATGAGAATCAAAGCCAGCTTGGGAAACTTAGTAAGACCCAGTGTCAAAACAAAGAGTGAGAAAGGGCTTGGGACTGTGGCTGTGTGGTGGTGTTTGCTGAGCACGTGCAAGCCTTCTCCCCCAAGAGGGGAGGTCACGGATTGAAAGGAGAGAGATTACTTTGCTCATTTTATCAGTCCCCCGAGGATATGGAAGCATCGACATTGTCCCTGCTGATGGGTGGTTTGATGTGATGTGTATTTCCTTTAGCTTATTTTCTCCTCTAAAAACACACGGAGATTTCTTAGAAATGGGCCCTGGACTGTAATTCAGTAATTTAAACTTTAGTCTTTGCTGTCATTCTGACTCCATTAGGGTGACCCTATTTAGAAAATGCATTGTTAATATTGCCTTTTGTCCAACCAGCTAGACCCAGGAGACAGCAGACAGATCCCTGCTCTCCTCCTGCACTGGGCCATCTTTGCATATGTGCTTTGGTGACCTCGGCAGGAAGTCTAACCCACGGACGGGTTGTGTGTGTGTGTGTGTGTGTAGCGCATGTGTGGAGGTGAGAGGACAGCTTGTGGAGAATAGGTTTCCTGCTTCCACCATGTAGGTTCCCGGGATTGAACTCGGGTCGTCAGGCTTGGCAGCAATAATGTTAGAACACTGTCGACCCTCAGAAGAAGCCTCATCCCCACTGGCAGTCGTCCTTCACCTTCTCCAGCTTCATGCGTCCCTAATCTACTTTGTCTCTGTATTTGACTGTTGTGGAAATTTTATTATTTTTATTTTTTTATCTTTGTGTATCTGATGTGTGTGTATGTGCTTGTTTGTGTGTGAGCTGCTGGAGATCTCCTGTCTCCACTGCCTATTCTGGCACAACATTTATATTGTGAACACATTATTGTGTCTGGCTTTAGATGGATTCTGGAATCTACTTTAGGTAGGTTCTAGAATCTGAATTTGGGCAAAGCAAGGACTTTTCCCTGTGAGCTATCTCCCCAGTCCACAGAAATGTCACATAAAGTGCTGGGCAGTGGTGGCACACGCCTTTAATCCCAGCCCTCAGGAGGCAGAGGCAGGCGGATCTCTGTGAGTTTGAGACCAACCTGGTCTACAGAATGAGTTCCAAGACAGCCAAAGAAAGATACACAGAGAAACCCTGTCTCAAAAAAAAAAAAAAAAAAGTCATGTCTGTGGAACTATACAACGGATGTGGGTTTGTGACTGCTTTTTCACTTAGCATATTTTAAGAGTTGGCCATAGCCATTGGGACCTCATTTCTTTTTATTGGCAGATAACTGTCATCATAAGAACATACTGTGTCTTGCTTACCCAGTCTCCCTTGTCGGACATTTGGGTCATTTACACTTTTTAGATATTACGATAATGCTGCCATCAACATAAGTGTATGCATGCCTGTGCTGCCTTCTCCCCTTTTTTTGAGTCAGGATCTCAACTATAGCTCAGGCTGACCTGATACCCACTATGTAGCTTAGGATGATCTTGAATTCACAGCAGAATTCCTACCTCAGCCTCTTGAGTGTGGAATTATACTTGACTTGTGTATGTACTGGGAAGTGGACCTGATAATGTTTATCTTTTGGTTTTTTTTTTTTTTTTTTTTTTTTTTTAAGTTTAACCTTTTGAAGACTGCCAGACTGTTTCCCAAATCAAGTGTACCGTCTTAGTGCACCTAAATGTGGGCACTTGGTATATTTTGTTGTTTCTTTTTGAGATCAGATATTGCTATACAGGCCATATCAGCCTTGATTCATATCAGTTCTCCTGCATCAGCCTTCCAAATGCTGGGATTACAATGTGTCACCATGCCTGCCTTCAACGCTTGTTCTATTTGTCTTTTTATCCTAGTGGGCGGGAGTGGTATCTTGTAGCACTGACTTGCATTTCTGTAACACTAACCGACACCAGCGTCACTGTCTTAAGCTTTGTAGAAGGAAGCTGGATGCTGGATGCACAGGAGCCCCTGGTTCAGGCTGTCAGAACAGCGCACAGGCTTTTGTCCTTGCAGTTCTGGTGGCTGGGAAGTCAAAGGTCAGGTGCTGGCAGACCTGGTGATGAGTACTTGCTTGCTAGTGGTCGGCTGTCTTGAGGTAAAGAGCAGAGAGATAGTATACCTCTTCCTTTTTATAAGGGTATCAGTCCTAATCATGAGAGCTGTATCCTCATGGCTATTACCCTCACGCTGGGGATTTAAGCTTCAATATATGAACTTCAGGGCCCACAAACATTCAGCCCATAGCTGTAAATGGCACTGCTCCGAATACATAGATGTCAGTATCTTTTAGGTGACCGTATTGCATTAAGAACTAAGTATTTAAGGTTCCTAAAAGGAACTACAGCAAAAGCAGCATGAGCTGAGTACCGAACAGCAGACATCTCACTCGCACCCTGTGTGCCCTGAAAAGTCCTAGTAACACACAGAGTTTTTCCTCCGTCCCCAGAGGACAGCTTTTGTCAGTGGATCCCGCACAGAGCCCACCTACTCAGCGGCTAAGCAGTAGTCTACACAGCCGCTTCCAATTTCCTAATGGCGGTACATCACTGTTTTGTAGAAGTCCCTGAGTGAGGATGACCTGGGTCCTAAAAGGGTGCTTTCCCTGGAGAAGGAAGCCAATGAATGGACCAGACGGGCTGAAGAAGCAGTGGTTTCTATTCAAGATGTCACTGTGAATTATTTTAAGGAAACAGTAGCAGCATTAACAGGTAATACTAAAACTACTGTACTAAGATATATGTGACGTTTATTTTACTCGGCAAACATTGGCATGCATCATCAGTATCAGGAACCACATTTGCTGGGCACTGGGAATTCAGCAGAAGGATAAGCATGACAATTTCCAGCCTGGTGAACGAAGTCTGTGATATGTTTGTTCAGCACATGGTAAATGGCAGGGGCAGCAAACAACCCTGAAGATGAAAAGCAGGGCTCTGAGATCCTGTGAAAGCATTGGGTCTGATTGGAGTGCTCATGACAGGCCTCTGAGAGGTATACTTGCCCCATACTTGAATAGTACATGGGAGTGGAGAGGAGTTGGGCATTTACAAGGGCTCTGTGCTTAAGAAAACTTGGCAAATAGGAGGAGAACTTAAAGCATGACCATGGGCTGGGTCCCAGAAAACATGGGGAGCTTTTTGTGAGCAAGAATATTGGCCAGCTAGGCAGGGGTCACACTAGACCTAAATAGGAAACCTCACGTCTGTCAATCTTCTTGTTAAGGCATCATACATACATACGCACACACATATATACATACATGTATATATGTCATTTATGATATGTTTTTATATATAAAATTGTGACCCTTAATATCTTTTAAAACGAATGGTAGAAGTTCCAGTTGTCTTAGTTTACTTTCTGTTGCTGTGATAAACACCATACCCAAAAGCAACTTGGGGAGGAAAGGGTTTCTTTCATCTTAAGTTTTTCACCAAGGGAAGCTTAGGCAAGAACCTAGAGGCAGGAACTAAAGCTGAGACCAGGGAGGAATACTGCTTACTGTCTTTTCATTGCTTGCTCAAATCGCTAGCTTGACTCCTTCCTTCTTCCCTTCCTTCCTTTTTTTGTATCTTTTATTGAAAATAGATTTTCTTCTAACACAATATATCCTGATTAGTTTCCTCTTCCTCTACTCCTCTCAGTTTCTCCTCTTCTTACCTCCTGTTTGGATCCACCCCCTTTGTATCTCTCATTAAAAAACAGGCTTCTAAGGGTTAGTAATAAAATAAAAATAAAATATAATAAGACAAAACAAAAACTCATACATCAGAATTGAACAAAACAACAAACAGAAGAAAAAGCCCAAGAGAAGGCACAAGTAGAGACCTACTTGTTCACGCACTCAGGAATTCCAAAGAAACACTAAAATGGAAATCATGTATATGTAAAGGACCTGGTGTGACCTGTGCAGGCCCTGTGCATGCTGCTTCAGTCTCTCTGAGTTCGTATGTGCATTGATCGTGTTCATCTAGAGGACCTGTTCTTCTGGTGTCCTCCATGCCCTCTGGCGCTTGTACGCTGTCTCCTCCTTCACGGGGTTCCCTGAGTCCTGAGGGGAGGGGTTTGATGGCGACATCCCTTTTAGGGCTAAGCATTCCAAAGTCTCTCACTCTGTAAGTAATGTCTGACTCTGGGTCTCTGTATTTTTTCCATCTGCTTCTCTAAAGATGACTGAGCAAGGAACTGATCTATGAGTATAGCAGAATGTCCTTAGAAGTAATTTTATTACGTTTTTGTTTTCAAGTCAGAGTTCCCTGTGTAGCTCTGGCCTCATTCCATAGTCCAGGTCCACCTGTGTCTGCCTCCTGAGTGCTGGGATTAAAGATGTGCACCACCTGGCTACTTTTTTTTTTTTTTTTTTTTTTTTTTTGAGAACAGTAGTATTTGGTTTTGTCCTAGGACCTTGAGCTATCTAGTCTTAGGTTTGATCACCCAAGCAATGTTGGATATGAGTTCCATTGTGGACCTTAAGTCAAATCAAATACTGGTTGGTTGCGCCCACAAGCTGTGTGCTGTCATTACCCTAGCGTATCTTGCAGTCAGGACACCATTGTAGATCAAAGGTTTGTGGCTGGGTTGGTGTTTATATCTTTCTTATATGTAGGTGGACCTTTCTGTCTTGCCAGCCAGCTCCCAAATAACCACACAGAGACTTATTATTAATTATAAATGTTCTGCTGATAGTTTAGGCTTGTTACTAACTAACTCTTACCACTTAAATTAACCCATATTTCTTATCTACCCTCTGCCATATGGCGGTACCTTTTTTCAGCACAGCATGTTCATCTCCTACTTCTGCTGCATCTGGCTGGCAACTCCCTGCCTCTACCCTTCTTCCCAGCATCCTCTCTGCCCCCCAAATCCTGCCTAGCTATTGGCCATTCAGCTTTTTATGAAACCAATTGGAGTGACAGATGTTCACAATGTGCAGAAGGATAATTCTGCAGCACTTATTGTAGCATGCAGAGTACCCTCCTGTATTTAAAACACTAGAACATAGGGGTGAAGGCTCTGTGTAGGCACCAGTTTGACTTCTCCATGTTTGATGAGTCGTATAGGTGTTGTCTTCAGTAATGGGGCCTTGCCATCTGCCTTAGTTAGGGTTTTATTGCTGTGAAGAGACACCATGACCATGACATATCTTATAAAGGAAAACATTTAATTAGGGCTGGCTTACATACAATTCAGAGATTTATTCCATTATCATCATGGTGGGAAGCAATAGTGGCATGCAGGTAGACATGGTGCTGGAGAAGGAGCTGAGAGTTATACATCTGGATCTATAGGCAGCAGGAATAGACATGCCACACTAGGCTGGGCTTGAGTGTCTGAGAGCTCAAAGCCACGCCTGCTCCAAGAAGGCCACACCTCCTAATAGTGCCACAGGCTTTGGACCTATGGGGACCATTTTTATTTTAACCACTATACCGTCAGTTTGTGGAGAGCAACCTATAGTCTTTGCAACAGCCCGGTTGTTTGAGGATTCCCTCTGGACCCCTTTGGCCAAAAATTCAATTAGATGTAGCCCAATCCCAGTATTGGAAGATTTATTTGATAACTAAAGATGGCCAGTTGGGGCTATCTCCCCATTATTTGGCAATTTTATTTAGATCACCTTTATATGTGTAAATATTTTAGGAGGCCTCTACTGTATTAGGATCCCACACTACCACTCAAATGGCCCTTAATTTTATCTCTTTCCCATTCCTCTCCTCTCCTTTCTCTGTCACTTCTTGATCCTCCCATTCCAGCGTCTCATCCAACTATTCTATTTCCTTTTCCTAATGAGATCTATTTGTCTCCCCTCGTCCTCCTTTATAACTAACCCTGGTTCTTCAGATTGTAGCTTGGTTATCATTGACTTAACAGCTAAAGTCCACATATAAGTGAATACATAATGTATTTGTTTTTTCTGGATCTGAGCTTACTCGGGATGATTTTTTTTCAAGTTCTATCCATTTGCCTACAAATTTCATGATGCCATTTTTTTTTAACAGCTGAGAAATATTCTGATGTGTAAATGTACCATATTCTCTTCACCCATTCTTCTGTTGAGGGATATCTAAGTTATTTCCAGTTTCTGGCTATTATGAATAGAGCAGCAATGAACATGGTTGAACAAGTGTCTGTGTGGTAGGATGAAGCCTCCTTTGGGTAAAATGCCCCAAAGTGGTATGGCTGAATCTTGAGATAGACAGATTTCCATCTTCCTGAGGAACCGTCACACTGATTTCCATAGTTCTGTACAGGTTGCACTCCCATCGGCAATGGATGAGTGTTCCCCTTACTGTACATCCTCACCAGTATCCTCAGGTGTAAAGATGAGATCTCAGAGTAGTTTTGATTTGCATTTCCCTGATGCTAAGGATATCGAAGATTTCTTTAAGTGTTTCTCGGCCATTTGAATTTTCTCTATTGAGAATTCTCTCTGTAATCTGTGCCCATTTTTTAAAATTGGATTATTTGTTTTCTTGATATTTGGGTTTTTTTGAGTTCTTTATATATAGTTTGGATATTTGTCCTTCATCAGATGTGCAGTTGGTGAAAATCTCCCATTTTGTAGACTGATGCTTTGTCTGAATGACGGTGTCCTTTGCTTTACAGAAACTTTTCAGTTTCATGAGATCACATTTATTGATTGTTGACCTTATTGCCTGTGTTCTGTTCAGACAGTCTTTTCCTGTGCCAATGCGTTTAAGCCTGTCTCTGCTTTCTTGTCTATCAGGTTTAGTGTATCTGTTCTATGTTGATGTCTTTGATCCATTTGATCAGAAGTTGAGTTTTGTGCAAGGTGATAAGTGTGTATCTATTTGGATTCTTCTGCATACAGTCATCCACTTTTACATACCACTTACCAAAGTAAACTCTACATTAGGTAAGCAATCTAAACTGATCTATAACCTCTAACAAAATAGAAACAGTGCTGTGGGGGTAACCCTTCTGTGCTCTGAGTATATGTTGCTCTCATTGGTTGATAATAAAAGCTGCTTTGGCCTATAGCAAAGCAGAATATAGCTGGCAGGAAAGCCAAACTGAAAACAGAGAGGGGTGGGGCAGAGCCGAAAGAGCCCAGCCACCCAAGAAACAAGATGCCAGCAGACCAGTAAAAGCCATGGCCACATATAATACATAGATTAACAGACATGGGTTAATTTAAATGTAAGAGCTAGTTAGTAATAACCCTGGACTATAGGCCAAACAGTTTGTAATTGATATTAAGCCTTTGAATGATTATTTAGAAGCCACAGCAGGATGGGGCAGGACAAATACAAAGTCTCCCAACCCAAAAAAATCCCAGGGCCAGATAGTTTTAGTACAGAAGTCTACCAGGCTTTCAAAGAAGAGTTAATGCCAATTCTCCTCAAATTATTCCACAAAATAGAAATAGAAGGAACATGTCCAATTCATTTTATTTTGGTAAGTGGTATGTATTGAGAAAATTAATCGTTTCTTTTAGATTTTCAAATTTGGTGGAGTACAGTTTTTTAAAGTGTGTCCTTATTGTCTGGGTTTCCTGTGTCTGTTTTATGTCCCTCTTTTGTTTCTGCTTTTGTTAATTTGGGTATTTTCTTTATGCCTTTTAATTAATTTGGATAAGGGTTTATCAATCTTACTGATTTTTCAAAAAAAACCAACTCTTTCATTTCATTGATTCTTTGTATTTTAATGTTTCTATTTTACTGATTTCAGCTAAGTTTGATTATTTCTTACTGTCTACTCCTTTTGGATGTGATTTCTTCTTTTTGTTCTAGAACTTTCAGATGTGTTGTTAAGTCACTAGTGGGAGATTGCTCCAATTTTTTTCTGTTGGCATCTATTGCTATGAGCTTGCCTCTTGGAACTGCCTTCTTTGTGTCCCGTAAGTTTGGGTATGTTATGTATTAATTTCCATTCAATTCTAGAAAGTCTTTAATTTCTTAATTTCTATCTTGACCCATTTTTCATTCAGTAGAGAGTTTGTAAGCATTCTGTTTTTGTTGTTGTTGGTATCCAACTTTAATCCATGGTAGTCTGATGGCATACAGTGTGTTACTTCAATTTTCTTGCATCTCTTGAGACTTGTTTTGTATTGGAGTACATGGTCAGTTTTGGAGAAAGTTCCTTGAGTTGTGGAGAAATGTATTTGGGTGAAATGTTCTGTAAATAGCTGTTAGGTTCATTTGGTTTATAACACCAGTTAGACCTAGTATTTCTTTTTTTTTTTTTTTAAGATTTATTTATTTATTTATTATGTATACAACATTCTGCCTCCATGTATGCCTGCACGCCAGAGGAGGGTGCCAGATCTCATTACAGATGGTTGTGAGCCACCATATGGTTGCTGGGAATCGAACTCAGGACCTCTGGAAGAGCAGCCAGTGCTCTTAACCACTGAGCCATCTCTCCAGCCCCCTAGACCTAGCATTTCTGTTTAGTTTTTCTCTGAATGACCTATATTGGTGACATTGGAGTATTGAAGTCCCCCACTATTAGTGAGTGAGGGTCAATATGTGATTTTAGCTGTAGTAGTGTTTTTTTTTTTATTGATTTTTATTGAGCTCTACATTTTTTTTTCAGCTGTTTCCTCCAAATTTACTTTATAATTGGGTGGATATAAATTAATAAACAGAAATTAAGCAAGACATATGTAACAATTTAACAGAACCTGATAAATCTAATTTCAGTATTTTCCAAGTTCATTTTTAAGTCTTTCCATCATGGGGTTTGTCGGGAAATTAAGCAACATATGAATGCTTCAGCTGGATGTCAATTGACTACTTATGACACAATTTCTTCTATGATGCAATTATGAAGAACCTTCAAGAAACTTCAATGTAAAAAAGTGTTAGTCAAATACTCAACACAATATAAAAGAATCATTTGATTTGTTAGGTGGAGAGCACTGCTGCTCATCATTTTTAACTACGGTATCACTGAGCTGAGGGAACAAATCACCTTGAGAACAGAAGGAGAAATAAACACATGCTAAATGGATAAACATTACATCTTTACTAGACCATCTCTACCTCTAACATTTCAGAAGTTTAGAGACTTAGAGTATTCTTACATTAATTGCAAGAAAAAGGAAAGAAGTTCCTTTGAGATCACAACTATGAAGTCATATGGTTATACAAATCCTGCTGCACTGGTGTGCGAAACATGAAACACATTTACTTTTCTTGTCAGTCACCTAGCAAGACTTAACAGACACCTTTCTAAGAAACAGACTGGATGTGTTTCTGTAACTTCAATAACCTCGGCACTACAGTAACAAGAGATGCAGTATCCTTTTGCTATGGTTCCAGACAGCCCGGAAAGAGGTCACAGGAAAGAGAATCAAAACTGGTAAGAGCTGAAACACTACTTCTTGTTAAGTTTCACCATGGTGCCACCTTCATTTTTACATAAGCATGGTGGCATAGTTCAAAGCTCAATAAATCAGAAATATTAATATTTAAATTTCAACTTGAATTTCAATTATTACCATATTAACAACCAAAACAATAAGATAAGACACACAAGGAAGGGGATATCAAATCCACTTTGCTTGCGTTGGTTTCCAGACACATCAGCTCATTTTTAATAGAAAAGGGATAGTGCATCTCAGTTTGCTTACAAGCTAGGAGATCACTTTGAATTCTGCATTTCCTAACTGCAAACAGAATATAGCACTTACAACAAGTTATAAATAAACTGGTTTTCAAGCATAGAGCCAGCCCCAACGATAATAATACACTATTTAAAAAGACCTAAGGCAATGAATTCCATTTCCAATGGAAAAAAAGAACTGTGCAAACAAGCTTAAAACTACTTTTTTTTTTTTTAAAAGATTTCTTTATTATGTATACAACATTCCTTCCTTGTATGCTTGCATGCCAGAAGAGAGCGCCAGATCTCATTGTAGATGGCTGTGAGCCACCATGTGGTTGCTGGGAATTGAACTCAGGACCTCTGGAAGAACAGTCAGTGCTCTTAACCTCTGAGCCATCTCTCCAGCCCTGAGCTCTACATTTTTTTATGCTCCTCTCCCTGCCTCTCCCTACCCCTTTCAATCCTCCTCCAAGGTCCCCATGCTCCCAGTTTACTCAGGAGATCTTGTCTTTTTCTACTTCCCATGTAGATTAGATCTATGTAAGTCTTAGTGTCCTCATTGCTGTCTGGGATTGTGGTTTGTAGGCTGGTTTTCTTTGCTTTATGTTTAAAAACCACCTATGAGTGAGTACATGTGATAATGTCTTTCTGTGTCTGGGTTACCTCACTCAAAATAATGTTTTCTAGCTCCATCCATTTTCCTGCAAAATTCAAGATGTGGTTATTTTTTTCTGGTGAGTAGTACTCTATTGTGTAAATGTACCACATTTTCCTTATCCATTCTTCAGTTGAGGGGCATTTAGGTTGTTTCCAGGTTCTAGCTATGACAAAGAAAGCTGCTGTGAACATAGTTGAGCACATGTCCTTGTGGCACGATTGAGCATCCTTTGGATATATACCCAAAAGTGGTATTACTGGTTCTTGAGGAAGATTGTTTCCTAATTTTCTGAGAAATTGTCACTAATGCAGAAGTGTTGTTCCCTTTTCCCCACAACCTCTCCAGCATAAGTTGTCATCAGTGTTTTTGATCTTGGTCATTCTTACAGGTGTGAGATGGAATCTCAGAGTTGTTGTGATTTGCGTGTGTTCTTACCTTGTCTACCCATCTTTTCCTCTATTTGGTGTAGTTGGGGCTGTCTGTGACTCTGGTGGTCAATCTTCCAGGTGCCAGTGAAGCCAAGGCTCAAATGGTTGCTCTTTGTGGTGCAGTCAGTGCCATGGTTCCAGTCACCCCGATGGTCACTCTGTGTTCCTGGAGGTTGCTTGGTGCTCCTGGGGTTTGCTCTGCTCCTGTGGAGTTCTCTGACACAGTCCAGTTTCCATAAATGTCCCTGGTCTGGATCCATTCCTGCTCCTTTGGAGTTTGCTGTCTCAGGCCTGCTCCGGCCTAGGGTTGCTGGCTCAGTCCTGTTTCCGTAAATGTCCCTGGTCAGGATCCACTCCTATTCCTGTGGAGTTCCTGTGTGTCAGGCCTGCTCCAGCCTAGGTCGCTGGCTGAGTCCTGTTTCTGTAAATGTCCTTGGTCTGGATCTGTTTCTGTGGAGTTCACTGTCTAGGCCTCTTTCATAGATTTCTTTAAGGAATTTATTAATTTCCTCTTTAAGGACCTCTATCATATTCATAAAGGTTATTTTAAGGTCTTTTTGTTGTGTTTTGGCTATATTGAATACTAAGGCCCTGTTGTGGCAGGGTTGCTGTGCTCTAGTGGAGACATTGTCCTGGCTGTTACTGTGTTTTTATGCTGGCATCTAGGCATCTGGGTTTGGGAAGATTGTAGTTCTAGGAGCTGATACTGGTCTTTGTTGGGTGAGGGTTTCCTTCCTTGGTTTCTGTTGCCCTCTCTGGTTCTTTGGAGAGAGTGGTGATTGTGTGTTGCCTGTTAGGAAATTCATCTAGGATTGAGACAGATGTGGCCACTCACTGCGGGTTCCAGGTGTTTCTAGGTAGTGGGAGCTAACAGTAATAGGAATGGGCTAGGAGGGGGATGCAGAGGGGCTCCCCAGAGGGAGGAAAGTCTAGTGTTCACCAGATTTGCTTAGCCCCTGGGAATGGGGGCAGAGAGTGAGGAGAGGCCACAGCAGGTGATCTGCTGCAGAGTGGGGATGAAACCTGGGGAAGGGACCTAGAGGAGCTGAGGAAGAGGTGAAGATCTGCAGTTAGCTCCCTGCTTCCCTGTCTGGAATGGCCTGTGGGCTCCTAGGGAGTGCCTGTTATATTTGGGGACTGGGATAAAGACATGATTTGGGGTAGGCTGAGAGGGAGTGTTTGGAGGGGAAGATCTGTGTGGCCCACTGGAGACAGGGTGGAGGTTGGGGAGTTCACTTCAGCCGGTGGTCTGCAGCACTGGAATTGGAGGAGAAGAGGAGATGTGGAATTCCCCTCTGTATGCTGTGAATGTGTTTTACTGCCATTGGTTAATAAAGAAGCTGCTTCAGCCTATGGCAGGGCAGAATATTGCCAGGCTGGAAGATATATAGAAAGTAGGCAGAGTCAGAGATGCCAGTAGCTTCCAAAGGAGAAAGATGCCCAGAACCTTTATTGGTAGGCCACAGCCTTGTGGTGATACACAGAATAATAGAAATGGGTTAAGATAAAAACTAGCTAGGAAATCGCCTGAACTGTTGGCCAAACAGTGTTGTAATTAATATAGTTTTTGTGTGATTATTTGGGTCTGGGCAGCCTGGAAATGAAAGCAGTCTCTGCCTACAAAGAGGTGAAGATCTTTAGTTAGCCTACCTGTTTCCCTGGCTGAAGTTAAGTTTGCATTCTTACACATCTGGGGACCACATACAGGGTGGGGTGGTATCACCCACAGTGGGCTAGGCCCTTCTTGCCCTTGATTGTTGATATCAATCAACACTTAAGAAAATGCCCTCCAGACATGTCTGTAGGACAGCCTAATGGAGGCAACTGCTCAATTGATCTTCTTCCCAGGTGACTCTAGCTTGCATCAAGTTGACAGAAACTAAGCAGCACACCCATTTATTAGGATTTGAAATTCGGTTGAAAGCCGAGAAATGAGTTTAATGTTGATCAGACTGTCCACACCACCCGTCAGTCACAGAAGTAGTCTGGACCACGCTATAAAAGCGGGTGGCTCGTGAGGTGGATCATGAGCTGTTACGGGCCTGCTTTTAAGTTGAATACCTAGAGTTCCTATCAGTGACCAACCGGTGTTGAAAGGATGTTTTAGTTTGAAGAAGGGGCAACAAAGAAACAACCCAGGATTCATTAATGAGTTGTACTTCTGTTTTATTGTAGTAGGGAGCTGCGGGCCTCTTCCCACAGCCCGGCTCATGGTTGCCTGGCTAGCTTATGCCCCAAAATAATGACACACAAACTGTATTCTTTTAAACACTGCTTGGCCCATTTCTATTCATGTGTGTAGCACCCCAAGGAGCGCTTACCGGGAAGATTCTAGCCTACGTCCATCCTGGGTCGGAGCTTTATCGCATCTGCCGGGGAGAGGGGAGCATGGCGTCTGCTCCAGAGAGCAGAGCTGTCGAGTCTGAGCTCACTTCCTCTTCCTCCCAGCATTCTATTCTGTTTACTCCACCCACCTAAGGGGTAGCCTATCAAATGGGCCAAGGCAGTTTGTTTATTGACAAATGACCTTCCTCCATCATTTCCCTTTTTTCTGTTTAAACAAAAAAAAAAAGGAAGGCTTTAACTTTAACATAGCAAAATTACATATAACAAAACAGTTATCAAGTAAAAATTACAATATTTACATCTATTTTATCTTTATCATAACTAAGGAAAACTATATCTATCTATTATTCAACTCCATCAAAGACTCGAGAAGAATACAATATTACCTAAGCAAACAAAAAGTAAGCAACTTCTAAACTCTAGAAATGACAGAGACATCTCACTGCCTGGACAGTCACCCAAAGTTCCTCTGTACCGTTGGGGCATCCATCTTCGGCCTAAAGGTCCATAGTATCCAGAGACGTTTCCATGAAGCAGGAAATTTAAAGGCAGTTCAGTCACTATCTGCTGTGTCCTGCAGAATGTCTCGCAGACTCTTTCATGAATCAGGAACCCCGAAAGATCATCTCACCTTTAGGCAAGTTCAGCAGTCCTCTCTCTGCGGGTTCTTTGTGTCTAGTTTATAAAATAGTCCAGGCAAGAGCAGTTTCTTGCCCAAATGGCTATCAAACTCCATAAGGATCCTCTTCGATGCCCATCTTCTTCTTGAAGTAGATTGGTGCTGCCAGGAGCAGAGTGTCTCATTGTCATGAAAAACCCTAAGTTATTAAAACATTTAAAATACCATATTCTCTAGCCTTTGAAAGACATGATGAATGCCTATCTGAAATATATGCATGCACATCTAGAAAATCTAACTAACATGACTACAAACTTGACTATTATTGATAATTATCCATTAACAACCTTAGACATTACATTTTTAAATGAACTACACAATCACAATACCTCAATCAAGATCAGAAATACATATACATATAACAAAATTGACCTTAAATCTAAATCACTAAAGCAAAATCCATATCAATGCAAATTATTCATACCTATATCATAACCCCCTTTAAATGTAAAAGAACATTTATAAACAATATTTGGGAATATGGGCGCAGTTATTTCTCTCCAAACTGCTTCCTGCTGAATGGGGGCGCTGTTATTCAGATCTTTCATGGAATAACCTGTGTGCCAGGGTCATCTCAGTCGGCAGTTGAGTGAAGTAATTTTCTGAAGGTGTTCACAGCAACCTTTCAGGAGGGCGTGGTCTATCATACCATATTGGAATAGAAAAAATCGACAGGGTCTCATCCTCTGTGAAAACAAAAGAAGAAACTCCTTTCCAAAGCATCATGTCCTTAGATTCAAATTCTGAAGTCAAGGTATTTTGAAAATATCTATCTTGGATTAATTCAGCAGCATTTATAAACAAATATCTTTTAGCATCTGTTGCTCCTTCCTCAGCATTCAAACAATTCAAAGAGAGCATAATAGCATACAGTATCAAGATTCTCTGTGTATTTTCCATCTTTGTGCAGCTTTATTTTAACTCTATTTTGTTTACTTTTACTTTTATTTTGTATTTTCTGTATATCTTCGTCCTGGAATAACTCTTTAGACCAGGCTGTTCTTGAACTCACAGAGATCTGTCTGTCTCTGCCTCCCAGGCAGTGGGATTAAAGGCGTGTGCTACCACACCTTGAAGTCACAGAGGTCAATCTCCCTCTGCCTCCAAAGTGTTGGGATTAAAGGTGTGTACTACCACACCCAATTACTCTCTTTCTTCCTTATTTTACTTTTAAGAACTTTATCTTTCAGCCTGCATATATTTTTAAACACACTGTAAATCATTTAAAGTTTTCTTTGTCTTTGAATCTCTCTTTACTGTATATCTCTCTCTCTTTTTCTGACCACATGAGTCTTTAATTTACCAAGCAATATCAGTAGGACGAAAGCCGTGCCTTTGATGGCTGGATTCAGCACATTCCTTAGCTTTCCAGCCTCATGGAGGAGATACCAGCTCTAGCCATGTTTATCACAACTCTGTGGCGTTTCAAGGTCTTTGCCAACAAGCAAACTGCAGCATTACGTCCACAGACAACAATCAAGTCCTCTCTCTGTAGTCGGCCCTCCTGCCTCAAACAGTTAGAGTTTGCCCTGGCAGGATGGACCAGAATGCCAGCATTTTAAAACAGCACAACTTTTTTTTTTTTTTTTTTTTTTTGCTACAGCCGAAAACAAACAAGCATTCAGTCAGCTTTTATTAATACCATTTAAGTGTTTTGTGGCAGGACCTCTTAATGAGCTGCAGGGTTTTGCAGCTGAAGCTGAGTCAGGAAGCCTCTCTTAGATGAGAGCGCTTGCTTGCCTCTAGCAGGCAGAGCAGACCCGAGAAATTGTTGCTACCAAGAAAACATGCTTTACTCTATTCTTTCCCAAGCTTTCTCAGGCTTTCTGTGGACTCAGTCCCAATGTCTGGGCGCCATCTGTAGTAGGGAGCTGCGGGCCTCTTCCCACAGCCCGGCTCATGGTTGCCTGGCTAGCTTATGCCCCAAAATAATGACACACAAACTGTATTCTTTTAAACACTGCTTGGCCCATTTCTATTCATGTGTGTAGCACCCCAAGGAGCGCTTACCGGGAAGATTCTAGCCTACGTCCATCCTGGGTCGGAGCTTTATCGCATCTGCCGGGGAGAGGGGAGCATGGCGTCTGCTCCAGAGAGCAGAGCTGTCGAGTCTGAGCTCACTTCCTCTTCCTCCCAGCATTCTATTCTGTTTACTCCACCCACCTAAGGGGTAGCCTATCAAATGGGCCAAGGCAGTTTGTTTATTGACAAATGACCTTCCTCCATCATTTTATTTTATTAATTACAAACTCAGGAATGCAGAAACAAATGGAGCAGGATCGGAAGAGGTTTGGCCAGGCTGCCTGGGCCACAGCCATGCCCAGACTAGAAAATCTCCAGCTCATGTTAGCGCGGGAGACTCTGCAGCTCATGCGAGCCAAAGAGCTGTGTCTCAGCCACAGGCGAGCCGAGATCCAGAGGAAGGTAAGACAGACAAACACAACCTTCTCAAGGCGCGTTGCCCTTTCGTCCTAGGTGTTGGTAACGAGCTCCCTTTGTGTTGTCCAACACAGGCTTCCAGTAGATATGTTCTCAAGATGTTTCTGAATATAGCCCAGGATTTGCTTGTAACACTGAGTTTAGGATTGAAGTGGGAGATTACTTTAAAAACCAGTCCAGCAGTATGTTCAGTAAATACACGTGTGTGTATCTGCATGCCTGTGCTTGTGAACAGTGTGACAGTGTCCTGGAGCCAACATCATGCATACAGGTGCTAAGCATGTATCCCACCACTGAGCCCCAGCCCAGCGTAGCTAAGCAAGGGCTCCACTGTCTTAATCTAAGTGGCTCTTCATAGGCTCATAGTCAGGTAAGAATTTCCATAGTCTTGGGACTTCAGAGCAGAATCTTGTCAGTAGCTGCCTTAGATCAGGCTGCTTGTAAGAAGATGCCATAGTTGGGCTGACTACAAAGATATTTAATTATTCCTCACAGCTCTGGAGATAGACACTGAAGATTGAGATGCCTTCAGATTCAGCGTCTGACAAGGGCTCTCTTCCTGGCTGTGGCCATCCTTGCTGTGTGCTCACAGCCTCTCCTGTCCATGGAGAGGAAGCACCACTAAGAGCCTTCCCACCACACAGTCCCACCCCTCGACCTCATCAGACCTATCACCTCCAAAGGCCCCCTCAATATTGCCACACTGGTGCTTAAGAGTGCTAACATTTAAATTTGGGGTGACACCTTCCATCCCTGACATGGTCTCATTGCTGTTATGTTTCTAGACCGCAAATGTGTTGCCTTGTTTTAAGGTAGAGTGTATGTAGAGAACACTGAATGAATTCAAGTTTGTCTCGAGATGTGAGTGCTTTGTCCTGACTCCTTTCTTACAGTTGGAAGAGCAGAACAAGGCCAGGATGCTTACTATGCTAATCATCTATTCCTCTCTGCACACAAACCAGGTGGAGGAACTTCCAGACCAGGGAAAGACCATAGATGCTGTAGATGAGCTGGAAATACAGTATTATGAGATTCAGTTGGAATTGTATGAGGTTAAACTTGAGATCCTGAGAAGTGAGGAGACGATCCTTGTCACACGGTTGGACTCTGTTAAGAGACTTATAAAAGGTAACATTCACGTTTATGTCAGAATGAAATGTCGAGTCACATGTTCGAGGACATGTAGACCAGTTATCAGTTTCATCTTATGAATGACCCGCTACAGCTACTGACTGTTTTTAGTTTCCCTTTATGATGTTTATTGTTCGACAGTATATTCAAACATAAGAGAACCTCATACCATCGGGTAGGGATCTTAGTGGAAGAAACTTGCTAATAACCTAGTGTTTTAAATGTGCTACATAATATAAAAATTCAGTTTTTAAAACCAAAACTATATACTCTATCAAGTTACCTCATTTTTACCTAATATACAATAGACTCATTTAAGTATAATAATTTTGAGAACTCTCTGAATTTTAATGGCCACATAGTGTTCGTTTTCCAGGCATACTGTGATTTCTGGTCTCTCCCTGTCTTGAACATTGGTGCAGCAGAAAATCTTTTTTGTACACGTCCTGTCCACAGATTCCAGATAATTTATGAGATAAATATCTAAAAAGAGAATGGTTGGGTTAAGGGCAATGCTTACTAACACTTTAATATGTAGCTACCAAAATGGCTAGGGTAGAAATTTGAAATGCATCTTCTTCTTCTTCCCTCCATTGTTTCTCTCTTCTGAGTTTCCTAATAGCCTGTAGAGAGGCTGCACAGAAGGGCGCCCAGCAGCAGATGAGGGCCAGCCTTCCATGTCCGTGCTGTTCTCTTTGCATCCCAGACACTTGGGAGAGAAGATGGCACCACACAGTCTTTATTTCATTAAAATTGATAGTGAAAACAGTTTAATAATTTAATGGCTATTTCCCTTTGAGATGTTTCCCTTTTCTCCCCCCCCCCCCCAATTTTTCTCATCTTTTTGGTGTTTTGAGACAGGGTCTTGCCATGTAGTTGTAGCTGACCTCAAGCCCATTGCAGCCTCCTTCTTCAGCCCCGAGGGTCGGGTCTCAGATGTGCGCCACCACACCGCACACCTTTACACTTTATAACCCAGTTTATATGCGCGTGTCCTGGGCTTTGCTCATATTCACACCCACCACCCTTGGTTGTTGCCTACCGTGTCCCCTTTCTCTCCTAGTAGTTTGTAGTTCTCCTGCTGTTGTGTACACACACGCACGCACGCACGCACACGTTACTAATGGGCTCATGTAATTGACGCAGCCTGGACTCTGAATTGCTCTGTGGTCAATGGTGGCCTTAAATCCTCGGTCTTCACTTCCCAGGTGCTGGGATTGTAGGTGGCGCCACCATGCCCTGCTTTACTACTGTCCCCAGATTCTGCATCTGAGAAAAGTCATGCCAGCTGTATATTTTATCTTAGTATCCTTTCCACACTACAGATTGTATTCAGTTGTTGGTCATACTATTCTCCCCAAATTGGTCCAGATCATTGATTTTTTTGTTTTTCGAGACAGGGTTTCTCTGTAGCTTTGGAGCCTGTCCTGGAACTAGCTCTTGTAGACCAGGCTGGTCTCAAACTCACAGAGATCCGCCTGCCTCTGCCTCTTGAGTGCTGAGATTAAAGGCATGTGCCACCTCTGCCCAGCTCGATCAATGATTTTTTTAAAAAACTGGAGGCCCTGAGCCTCCTGACCACAGTGGGTTGGTCTGAGCCCTCCTGGTATGGGCTCTGCACTCCTGTGTTACCCCCGGGACCCTGCTGCTCCATGTCCTCTGATGCTCTCACTTCTTTATTCTTCCAGATGAAGCTTAGAATCACTTTGGCAACTTCTAACAAACAAAACTCACTGGACTTTTGATTGGGATTGTGCTTAAAATTAGTACTTGGGGAGAATGGTCATCTTGCAGTTTTGATTCCTCCTACCCAAGATCATGGTAGGTCCCTCCGTATCTTCAGTCTCTCTCTTCAGGCCCCTTCAAGTTAATGATCCTCACGCAGGGCCTCAGCATTTCGTTGGTTTAATCTTGATATCCAAAACCTTTGCAGCTCTTTTCAGTTGTGAACATTTTATACATTTAGGGGAACTTTTACTTTTCAGTAGTTAACCTGGAAGGGTGTTTTCCTTCGGGATGGGACTCTGGTTTGGGGAGGACATAGAAAACTTTGTAGTCTGTGCTTCTGCAGGGTTCGGGATTGTTACAGGCATGGTTTTTAAAAATCAGTATAATCTAGAGTGAAGACAGGCGAGACAGCGTGTGCTGTGCTGGGGCATCGGGGAGAGGCGTGAAGAATCCCAGCACTCATTTCATTCGCTAAGGAAGGAGTCTCTGTCTCTCTCTCACAGACACACACACACGGTGCGAAGAGATGTTTATCACTGTGAAATCGGAAAGAACACTGGGACATTCTGAGAATGTTTGAACTAGTGGATACAATGTGGCCATTAAAATGCTTTTCCCAGCACATGGAACATGTCTGGTAGAAAACTGTTACCATGTGCAGCTATGTGAGAAGTGTGCGCATGTAATTCTAATGCTATTCTCCTCTACATGGTGTGATACAGCTAGTCTTTCTTTACATTTAAAGACATTCCTAAGAAAATCACTAACCTGTTTAGAGAAACAGGATGAAGTGATCTACTACGACCCGTGTGAAAGTCCCGAGGAGCTGAAGAGCCTGGCTTACGGTCTGGAGCTACACCCAGGTGAGAATGGAGACCTGAGCGCACTAAGACAGCAGTGCCAGCGGCTGGAGGCTCAGCGGGGCCGCATCTCTGCCAGGAGGGCCCGCCTCAGGAACAGAAAGGTACGTTCCACGAGCCGGCCTCCTTTCTTCTAGGCTTTCACTTTAATGGGAGGGTAAAGGGCACAGGGCACTGAAAAGGTTTACCTACACCGTGACTAATGTTCTTTGTATTTTTGTCTCCGTGGTTAGAGCCAAATATATATATATATTTGATTTTAATGAGCTCTACATTTTTCTCTGCTCCCCTTCCTGCCTCTCCCCTCCCCTTCAACCCTCCCCCAAGGTTCCCATTTTAAAATGCTAAAAAAAATTGTTTGAGATTTAAGTGTTTACCATAATATCTAGATTTTTAATTAGTTCATTTAGTAATTATTTATTGAATTCCTACTCTGTGCATAGTACTTTTATAATCAGAATAAGGGTGGGGGCCTCGGAAGAGCGCTTATGGCAGGAGCCTGAGAACCTCACTTCAGTCCCCAAAACCATGGGGGGAGGAAAGCGCCAACACCCGAAGTTGCCCTCTGCCCTCGCATATTAATAGATAAAAACAAATTAGGGGGAGTGTGGTGTGGCACTGCTGGTTCAGGCCTGAAATCCTAGCTACCTGAGAGGCTGAGGCAAGTTCGAGGCCAGTCTGTGTAACTCATGGGGAGACCTTGTTTCCAGTGAAGAAATAAGCAGTGGCTGCAGCTGCAGTTCAGCAGTAGAAGCTTGACTGGTGTGCATAAGGTTCTTGGTTCAGTCCCTGGTGCCACAAAATAAACTTACTACACTAGGGAGAAACTAATAATCACCTGTACAGGATAAATTTTAAGCTAAATTATAGATAATGAAGCCAGTCACAGATGCAACATTCGTCTTACTTTAGACCTTATGTTTCGTGAAACAAAACTTAAAAAACAAAACCCAAAGATTTGTGGGTTTTTTCCTTTTCTTCTTTGTGTGTGTTTTGTTTTGTTACTTGAGACGGGTTTCTCTGTGGAGCCCTGACTGTCCTGGAACTCACTATGTAGACCAGACTGGCCTTATACTCAGAGATGTCTGTTTCTGCCTCCCAAGTACTGGGATTAAAGGTGTGTACCACTACTGCCTGGCTTGTTTTCTTTTTTTTAATTGGAAAACAAAAGCTTTTTATACAATATATTTTGATCCCTAAGCTCCTCCTAGATCCTCCCCACCCCCTTCCCAATTTTATGTTCTCTTAAACAGAACAAAAAAAAAACCCAAAAATCAAACAAGCAAAAGACCAATAAAGTCAAAAAAAGCAAAAACGAAGTAGAATGAAACTCATTTGCTCCCTTAATTCTAAAACAATATAATTACATAAAAACACTGAGAAATAATTTTTTCAATAGAAGAGAAAGTTCCTATATTTCATTAATTGCTCGTATTTATTGTGCTTTATTATTGGAATTATTTTTTTTTTGCCATTTGGGATTGTTTTTTAGGCCAGTGCTCTGCCAGTGAGCTATATATCTCACTGCTTTGTTTTGAGGCAAGGCCTTGCCAAGTTGCCTGCTGGCCTCTGTGCGTGCTCAGTGGCTTGAATCACAGGCAGATGCCCAGCTGTGCCCTCCATGCAAATGTCACTTCCTGGAACAGTCTTTGCAGGTCTGTGCTCCAGAGCTGTAGTCTCTGGGTTAGGGGCTGTTCTTCAGATGGTCTGACAACTCACAGGCTGTTGCCTTTTGCTCCACACTTCAGAAAGCCCAAGCTGGGGCCATGTGGTTCAGCCCCCCAGTTCAGTGCTACTGTGGTCGGATGGATGGATGTTCGTCTGTCAGGACAGTGTCCTCTAGACCACTGGTTCTCTCAACCTTCCCAATGCTGGGACCCTTTAATACAGAGTTCCTCATGATGTGGTGACCCCAACCATAAAATTATTTTTTATGCTACTTTGTAATTGTGATTTTGCTACTGTCATGAATCACAATGTAAATATCTATTTTCCAATGGTCTTAGGTGACCCTGTGAAAGGGTCATTTGACCCCGAAAGGGTTGCAACCCACGGGTTGAGAACCACTGTCTTAAACTGAACTGGAGCATTGACCATCAACCTGCGGGTGGTTTCCCTTCCTCTGCAGCCCGGCAGCTCTCCACTGGGTTGGAAAACACTTGGCTAACAGAGTGGAGGCTGAGGTCCCGTTTCAGATGCCACTATCGGTTGAAATCACAGCCTGGCCACTTTCAAGGGCAAATTGCCAACTTTAAGATTTAGTTTTTATGTTTGTGCATGTGTGTCTGCATGCATGTATGTGCACGTGGACGCAGATGCCTGGAGAGACCAGAGAAGGGCATCAGATTCCTAGAGCTGTAGTTACAGGGCGCTGGGAACTGACCTGTTCTTCCGCAAGAGCTTCGAGCCCTCTTCTCTACTGAGCCATCTTCCAGCCCCTACAATTCCTCTTAAGCTAAGTTTTTCATGTGTAAGGAAGCTAGTAACATTGATGGTACAAATTTCATTGCAACCATACGGATAAAGGGCACTGCAGCTCAGGCGGAAAACACTCGGTGCATGTTAGCGTTACTGCTCTTGGGTCATGAGGAGTGGTTGAGCACGGGAGAAGTACAATTTTTAATGCAATTTCCAAGTATTTCTAGGTGGGCTACCATTTTGCAGATGTGTTTAGGAATATAATTAGTATTTATAACATGGGGAAGTGGGTTAAACAGCTGCATTAGGACGGATTTGAGATGGTTGCCCTATGAAGGCACCCACTGCCGAGCATGACAACCAGGACCCATGTGACTCCAGCAAGTTGTCCCCTGACCTCTTTGTGTGCACTATGGCATGTGTGCTTCCCCCCCCCCCAACAAAGTAATGAAACAGATGGCCGAGACACTTCATCTCTCAAAACACTCTGCTGGGAACAGGTGACACCTGTGGGCAGTCCTTGTCACATAGGGGAGGACCTGCTATTGACCCTCTTTGGAAACTGAACACCTTACATGTTAGTCAAAAATACAGTGCTTCTAACTCTACTCCAGCCCATATTTTACTAAAAAACCATGTATGTGACTTGTGTTATCTGCCCAGGATCACTGCCGAGAAAATCATCGGCTCAGACTGCAGCAGGCTAAACAAAGTGTGAGCCGTTTTCACCAGCACCACAGTATTCAGATGGTGAGTACCTGACGCTGGGTCAGCCTGTGGAACTACACAGCCAGGGCCGATGAGGGTGGGCCTCCTTTCCTTGTGCATACACACACGACGAACCCTGCGCCTTTACAAGGATGTGTTTGTTCACATATAGAAAAGAGACAAAATAAAAGAAGAGGAACAAAAGAAAAAAGAGTGGATAAGCCATGAACGCCAGAAGACGCTTGAGCGACTAAAAGCATATAGGGAGGTAAGTTCTAGAAAAACTCACTTACCGTATCTGGGGAGATAAATGAGCCTCACCCACCCTAGAAAAGAGTAATGTATTATGAACAGATAACAGAAATTCTTTAAAAGATTTGCTTATTTAGTATGTATACAGTGTTCTATCTGCATGCGTGCCTTCACTCCAGAAGAGTGTATCATCAGATCTCATAGATGGTTGTGAGCCACCATGTGGTTGCTAGGAACTGAACTCAGGACCTCTGAGAGAGCAGTGCTCTTAACCTGTGAGCCATCTCTCCAACCTGATAACATAGAATTTTAAAAAATGCTATTATTGATAAAGAACAAAAATTAGGGAAGCCACAATGTGAACCCACTGCTGGCTTTTCTTTTCTTTGGATTGAGGTAGGTTCTTAAGATACACCCTATAGCTACTGTTCTTTTGCTGTGAAGAGACACCCCTATCAAGGCTACTTATAAAAGAAAGCATTTAACTTGTTGACACTTTCATGGGCTAGGCCATTATCATCATGGCTGCAGCTCAAAGCCTACCTCCAGCGACACACCTACTCCTTCCTAAACACTCGCTCCAGCATTCAAATAGGTGAGTCATACTTTCCAAACCATGACTCCCAGAGTAGCCCAGAATTCAATCCTGCATTGGCCCCCAGCTGCTATCTATACTGGTGTGTGCTACTATGCCTGGTTACAGCTGCTGTTGTTGATATCACAACATATCTGGGCCTCTGCTCTCTTTTCTCTGAACTGCCTTCAGTCTCAGCTGGCTTCTCTTCATTTTTATTTTTAGTGTGTCCATGTGAGCACACACATGCCTGTGGAGGTCAGAGGTCAGCCTCAGGTGGCCATTCTTCAGGAGCTCTCTACCTTGGTTTTTGAGACAGGATGTCTCATTGGCCTGGCACTCACCAAGTAGGCCATGCTGGCTGGCCAGCAAACTCCAGGAGCTGCACAGCCTCCCCCCTCAGCTCTGGGGTTACAGGCACTGCTACCAACTCCAGCTTCCTGTGTGGGTTCTGGGAGTTGGACACAGGTTGTCTTGTTTGAACACCTTACCTAGCTTCCTTTTTCTTTTTAACAAATGTCTAACTATTGCTGTGGAGGAAGCAGTGGCAGCTGCAACCCCAGGGCTCTGCCGAGGCCAAGGTTTTTCCTTTCCTCTCTGCCTCTCCAAGAGATGATGGTGAACACTTTCATCCGTATTCATCTTTTTCATCTTCATTCTGTTAAGAGATTAAGTATTATATGGTCACTTAGTTGAACAGTATAAATGTGGGTTTTTTTTTTTCTGTTTGTCTTTTGGTTTTGTTTTGAAAAAGATAGGGCTTCACTCTGGCCCAGGGTGGTCCCCACCTCAAGGCAGCACGACTGGTGCTCCCGCTGCCATGTGAGCAGTGCTCCTTGAGCTTGTGAAAACAGGCTCGGCAGCATGGGTTGTGTGGGCGGCCAGAGTTCTTGTGATAGGATGCCCCGTGCACTAAGCAGTGTTGCTTTAGGGGTCCGTCTGTGGAGTTGCATCATTTTGATGCCCCACGTTGTGGCCAGTCTCTTACTAGCTTTTCATCTTCAGAGGTGTCCAGCTACTCATTCCGCACTGAAAACGACTTGCTCAGAAACCAGGGTGCCAAACCTGTCAGGTGGACGCTCTCGGAAGAGATCCTCAACAGCTCATCACAAGACAGATCATCCTGCCACTAGCAAAAACGGAAGTGTTGCTTCCCCCTTACCTGAAGCTAATATGAGAACCCTGGAACATCAAGATGCCTGTGGTAGTGTCCCTCTTCAGGTTTTTGTTCCAGCTGGTGACCAGACACTGTCCCGATTCAGTGAGGATCTGTCACTACCACCACCGCCGCCACCTCCTCCACCACCCCCTCCTCCTCCACCACTTCCTCTCCCTACTCTGTCCTCTTTTCAAGTCACCGCTCATCAGAATTTAGGACTGAGGACTTCAGCAACAGAGGCCCAGCCACTCTCTCTAGTGTGCGAGGCGGCTGCTGAAAGACCATGCGATTGTCTGGACAGCTTCCAGCGTACAGGTAATTCACTACGGTCCTGCTCGTGCTCCCTGTGGGTTCTCATGCTGCTGAAGTCTCATTCGTTTCAATTTAGAATCTTTTTCAAAATATCCCACATTTGTTGCCGTGGTAGTACTCCTTTTGTGACTGTTGTAGGTGAGATTGAATTTGACATGCTAACGAACCTGAAAACACATCTCTGCATTTGCTGGTCCTACAGTGTGACACCCTAAGCTGTTTCAGCCTGCCCCCACTTCAGCATGGATTTGAGTTCAGCCAGTGTTTCTCAATACAGCTTTAAATGGTGTTTGTTACACCTCTGAGTCATCCACAGAACTAAGTGTTGAATTTAATCGAGAATACTGGAAAATTGGGCCAGCTTTTCTCTTTCTACTGAATACGGTCAAGTTTTTGTTTAGTGAGGGCCACAGTTCTCATGCATAATTCTAACTGTGGCTTCAGACATTGGCCTTTGGGGAAACTGGCCTAAACTTGCCAAGACTCAGAGCCTGCTGCTTAGGAGGGTTGTCTTAGATAAGCCCTGGTAAAATGCTATGCTCTGGCTGAGTATGTTGCTCCACCTAGAACACACAATTCCTGGGACGAAGCCCATGGAACGTACATGCTGGTTTTGGTTAATTAAGCACTCCACTTATTTTGAGTTCAGGCCTTCACTGTGCCCAGAACATGCTGTGAAGGAAAACGCCTGCAGGTTTAGGTGGCAAGCCATCGGTAGGGCTTGCAACACCATGCAATGAAGAGCGATTTCCTGTTTGCCTAGATTCGAGTTTGGATGCAGGAGTATTCTCAGCTTGGGTTGAATGCACAGTTGGGGGGGGGGGAGCTCTGATCTACTCACAAACACTGTATAGCACCGCAGAGTAAGAAGGGTGGACTTGATTATGGAACTTGCCTAAGCAGTTCTCAATGGGGTTATAATCAGGTGAGGCCTTGAGTCCAGAATGGAGGAGACTAGTTAGCCATCGCCCAGCTCTTCAGTCCCCAACCAGAAATGACCATTAATCTTGAAGGCTTACCTGGTAGACGTCTAAGTTAGTGGCTGTGTTCATGCCCTTCCTAAGCAAGGAAAGGTTTTACCCTCAGGGTCTCAGAGTTGTAAAAACAGCTCCTCACTACTGTCTTAGAACTCTGAGCTAATTTGTGTTTTGACAGCATTTCACTCTCAGAAACAGAGCCCTTAGCCACTCAGGTAAGGTGGGTGGAATTAAACACGCTGTGCAGGAAATGCGCCAGCGCCTCCCTTTGGGCTCACAGAGCGGTTGATAAGTATATCACACTTCAAGCCTTTGTGTGTGGGAACTCTGAGTGCCTGTTGTCAGGGTGAGTCATTACTGACTCACCACCAAGACTAGTAGAGAATGCAGGTGCATGATCAGGATGTTTGGTGGGAAGGAGATGGAGGAGATACCACTGCAGGGTGTCTGAAGTCATCTCAGCAAAACTCGGGGTGGCCGTGGCTCGGAGTTACAGTGCATTTGAAGAAGGGGTGGTAAACTGATTGACATGGGATCGTGGTGCTGCTGACAGCTGACTAGCGTCCTGGCAGTGGCTCGCTGCACTGTGGGTTAAATCATGGCAGGAACTGATGTGTGTCCTGGAAACCTGGTTCTTCACTATACTTGCTGTCTGCTTAATTTCAGACTCTATGTATGATGTGCTGGCCTGCATACGGCAGGGCAAGGCTTCTCTCCGGAAAGTAGAAGCGCCTCCCTTGTCCCCTCCTCGCACCTCAGTCAATGAGCAAGTTCTGGCGGCCATCAGGCAGGGGGTGCAGCTGAAGAAAGTCCACCCAGACGCAGGAGTGAAGCCCAGCAAGACGAGTACCAGCGACCTGGAGAGGAGCATCAAGGCGGCCCTGGAAAGAATCAAGAAAGTGTCTGCTGACTCAGACGACAGTGATGAGCAGAACCCTGGCGCGTGGGACCACTAGGGTCTCCAGGTGACAAAGGCAGACATGTCCATAACTAGACCAGCAAGGCTTCCCTGAGAAACTACTCTGTAGCTTAACACTGGGGAGAAGAGTGGAGGCATAGTGGCTGTCACTGCCCACAGGTGGGTAGGCTGGCCATGGGAACAGTACTGTGTCCACTCTAGGGGCACTGTCTGAGCTGGAGGTGCAGCCCTGTGGTATACATTAGACAATGTACTTTCCATGTGCTTGGACACTGGTTCTTCAGACTTAACGGCTTGAATGTGAACATGATTTTAGCAATAATCCAAATAAATTACATATATTCCAGAATTACTTTAAATATTTAAATAAAATTTATTTTGTGTATCAGCACTACAAAAACTCATAATAAACAGTGTTTATAATGTGTCTGTGTCATGAGGAAATGGTCTCTGGGCCACTATGAAAGCAAAGTTCTTTCTGCCTTGGTGGGTTGGAAACTGCCCAGGATTTCAGCTCAGCATTTAGTTGAGCAAGTGCTGAGGACACCGGAACAGCATTGCTCACCACGGACTGGTCAGGAGTGGGGAGGGGACCAACACCAAGTGGCCTAGTCACTGCTCAGACTGCCCAGGTGTCCCTTAACCTCATCACCCCAACTCTCAGGACATCAACCCTGAATTTCTGCCAAACAAAACAAACCCACATTTCCTGTTTCTCACCTCCAGCATTCCGTTCCGTCTGGTCAGCACCAGCCTGGCAAGGCTGGGAGGCATCTGAACCCTTCAGCAGCTGCTCTTGGACCTGCCTCTGTGGCCACTGCCAGGCTAGCACATGGGTTTGCCACCCGTCACCTATCCCCAGAGCTAACACTGCTGGGGGCACTTACTGGCCAGTCTGGCTTTGACATCTGGTGTGGGGAGTGTGCACCGGCTCACCCTGGCTCTGTACCGCTCCCTTACAGGTCCAGGGGTATGTGTGGCAGGGCAGTGTAGGCTGCTGGGCATGAAATGACATTGCCCCAGGCCGCCTTTCTCACCACAGGCAGAAAACTGGCAGAACCACAACATTGCAGGCCTTTGCTTATCTTTTGGGGAGTTTTAGGTTTTAATTCTGTATTGCAATTTGAGTGTTGTAAGGGGACGGGAAGCTTCATCGGGTTTGGATAACTCAAGTTTGTCAAAAGTTTGTTTTTTGTCAACGGTTTTGGGGGCTCTTCAAAGGTGAGTTCTCCCTAAGTCTGTGATCCAGTCGTGTCTTTAGCATTGTAAAACTTCTTGAACTTTCATTTCGGTCTCGTTTCTCCCTTACCTGTTCTTCTTTCAGCTCAGCCCTCAGCATACTCTGACTTCTGGGGTTCGGGACCATGGAAGGGGGCAGTGAGTCCTCTGGTCTTGACTCCAAACCTCCCAATGTGCCCTCTTGAGGTGCTGCCCATTTGGTTTGTGCCTCCTGATGTAGTCTCCTGGATTTCCAAGCCACACAAGGTGAAGGCCAGCCCTGCAGCCTGGCTGCGGTCCCCAGGGCATCTCCCTTTCCTACTGCAGGTTGTGATCTTACGTCCTCAGACTGCTTGCCCCTATTTCCCATAGTGTTGCTCTGAAGCTTAAATGATTGGAATTGTGCGCATGCACACACACCACACTTCTTCATCTAGGCAAACTCAGACATATTCTTCTGTCTCAATTCCATTGCTGTCTCCTCTCTGGGATCTTCCCTGCTTCCTTCCCTCACATGACCACTGACCCTTCTTCTAGACACCAGTGTTGTTACCTCGCCCACGGTGCTACTACCCATGGGCTGGGGACATAGAGCTTAGTTGATAGAATGCTTGCCTAACATGGATGAAGCCCTACATTCAGTTCCTAGCATAGCATGCAGGCAGGCTTAGTGGTGCACACCTGTAATTCTAGCAGACAATGTATTGCCAGGAGTTAACTTCATCCCTGGCTGCGTCCTAAGCTCAGGCAAGCCTAGGATGCTGAAGACCCAGCCCCAGAGATAAACAAATGGATAGTCTAGTGGGCAGTGTTCATACCTGGCTGTTGGAGATGGATCCGGTCCCGAGGAGGCCATACACACTGGCAGCATCCTCTGTTCTTGCTAGAGAAGATTGAGCTGTACCAAGCAAATGGATTTGTTCATTTGAATATTCATTTGCATCTGAAATCAAATAACTTGTGGCAGGAGCTAGAATGAAAAGGTTTTGATTCATCACGTATTCTGTGAAACCACATTGACTGGATTTGTTCTTACCCTTTAAGCTTTTAAGTTCATGGGAATGTCCAGTTTTCTGTTGCTGCTCTAACAAACCACTACAAATGCAGTGGCTTAAAACTGCGCACTATAGACTTGGGATCTCATATAGCCCAGGCCGGTCTTGAACTCCTGACCGGCTGCCTTTACCTCCCAAGCACTGGGATTACAGACAGGCACATGCCATTATGCCTCTCCACACACAAACTCATTCACTGGGTTCTGCTGGGCAGCAGTCTGGCATGGCTCTTACGGGCTAAAATCAAGGTTTCAGTAGGTGCTTTCTAAAGGTGCCAAGGGAAAGCCATTCCCTCTCCTTGCCTACTTCCTGGAAGTTGCCTGTGTTCCTTTGCTGTAGCCCCTTCCTGTCTCCAAAGCAGCGGTGTGTGGCTTCCTAGAAGAACTCAGGGGATTATACAGGATCCATCCAGACAGTACAGGTAACACCCACCTGAAGGTCCCTTTTGCCTTCTAATGTGGAGGCCGAAAAATGCGAAAAAATACGAGCCGATTCAACCTTGTCTGAAGGTCAGAGAGTCTGAGCTTACCCAAAGTTGTTAACAAGCGTGGCTACACACCCTGACATTAAGATACAGGTAGATCCGCCCAACCCTGACCATACTTCTGCTCCTTCTTTTGAAATAGGAGGTTTGACCTAGGGAGTGGCTGCCTAGAGTGGCCACTCTAGTGTATTTTCACTGCCCCAAGCAACATCTGCCTTACTCAGGAAGTAATGCCTGGATGTCTCAAAGTATTGGAGCGAGTAACTGTTCTGGTTGTTCTTTGCATCATGTGAAAGCAGTCTTTGGCCTTCTCCCCTTTCGTACTGGGGTATAAAAGTGTATGGAAAATAATCATGGGCGGACTCAGAACTCAGTCTGCAGGAGGCACTGAGTAGCCCCTCCCAGTACTAGCCTAGTCTCTGTTCCTCCTGCCTAACCTTTCTAATCCTCACACCCCTACCCTGGAACATTTTGTTGAAGCTGGTCTAACAGTCACAGGTTCCTCTCTGGGGCCACTCTTCTGTCTAAGGGGGTTGCCAGGCAATCCCCAGAGGCCCTCCTCTAGGACCCAGGATGCTCTGAGACCATCCTTAGGAACACTAACATCCGGGGTTCAGGATGGCTCAGTAAGGGCACATGCTCTTGCAGTCCACATGGATTTGGTTCCTACTAAGCAGCTCACACCCAGCTGTAACATTAGCTCCAGGGATCTGACTCTCTTCTGCCTCCCATCGTCACTGTATGCACATAACACACAAAAACTCACACAGGCGCGCGCGCGCGCGCACACACACACACACACACACACACCCATTAAGGGTTAGCATCAGGCGAGATGACTCAGTGGATAAAGAATGCCACTAAGCTTGACAGCCAACCCTGGAACCACATGTATGAGATCGAAACAGGACAACATACCTTGCAAGTTAACAGGAGACCAGAACAGGAACATCGCACCTTGCAGGGTAAAGTTTGTTCGCAGTTAAGACAGTAAGCTCCGGCTCGTCCTGCATGAAGTCCTTGCAAGTTAAGGTTTCTATGTAATTAATAAGTTCCTGGCTGTGTGGTGGTGATGCACACCTCTAATCCCAGCACTCAGGAGGCAGAAAGTTCTAAGACAGCCAGAGCAGTCACACAGAGAAACCCTGTCTTGAAAAACAAAGTTTCTGTTGGTTAGATATGATGTAAATTGCAAAACATGTTTTTCAACCTATCCTAAATGCGTAAGCCCCATTCACAGGATGCGTATCCTTACCCCTGTTCCTCCCCCTTCATTGTGCTTTTCTAACAATGTGTAAGAGCTGATTCTCTCACTCCTGTGAGCACTTTACCCCTCCTATAAAAGGAAGAGGCCAGCAGGGGCACCCTCAAATACAGCTTCCTTTACCTGGACAATCGTAGGTTTGTTCTTTTCTCCTCAAGAGTCTCAGGTTGAAGATGCGGAAGGAAAAAGTCACCTGCTGCAAGCTGTCCTCTGATCTCCACACACTTTGGGAGAGTCACGAAAATAGATGAAAACACAGACAAGTATTAATAAGATACTAACACCATCTACAAAAGTCACTGGATTGAGGTCAAGACCAGCCTTGGATACACAAAACTGTCTAAACAAAATCAGTTCCAGTTCTATATGGTACGGTATTCATAGCAAGAGAAGCACCAGGAGTGGTTCGACATCATGGGACCTTTAGTCTGGGTCTAAGAGGAGTGGAACTAGAACAGAGAAAATATTCCAGGGTTCAGAGACAACATGAATAAAGGACACAGAGAACATGCAGCAGCCAGAGACCTCCTCTTGGGGGAGAAGAGCCAATAAGAGAGATGGCTCAGTGATTTAGGAACACTGGCTGCTCTTCCAAAGGTCCTGAGTTCAATTCCCAGCAACCACACGGCCACATGGCCGCTCACAACCATCTGTAATGAGATCTGCTGCCCTCTTCTGGTCTGAAGGCATGCATGCAGACAGAACACTGCATACATAATAAATAAATCTTGAGAGGAGGGGAGGGGTCTGGAAGCTGTTTTAACTCCAGGGTTTTGCAAGAAATCTCTGGCAGCTTTGTGTGAGAGCAACCAGGACTCCTTTTGCTACTGAGTGATTTGATGTCCCGGGGCAAACACTCATCTGGTTTATGGACCAGACCCTTTGTTTAGCATTAGGCACCACAACCTGAAGCCCGGCAGAAGATGCCTTAGACAGGGCCCTGGAAGCCAAGGGCACAGAGGCACTGTGATTGCAGCACAGGGCATCTGAGCGGGTCCCATGTTCCCGTGTGTGCGTGTGTGGGGGGGATGCATAGCTGGGACTGGGCAGAGGACATCTCTTCAGTATGGGCTGCTTCCCACATGCCCCTCCCCAAACAACCCAGGGAAGATATAAGCCCTCCCCAAACCATCAAAGACTCACCTTGGGAGAAAGACAGAACCCAGAATTGCACAAGCCTGGTGCAATACAGCTTAAAATAGAAACTAAATGAAGGCACAACAGGTCATCTTTCTTCCATGCCTGAGCCAAGGGCTGGGATTCACACCTCCCACACATTTGGGAAAAGGTGGTTGTGCCTGGCGTAGACTTCGCTGTGTGCAGAGCCTGCTGGATTCTTCTGGAAAGGCCTGCACTAGTAGGATAAGTCTCCGAGATTGGCTTTCTTTCCCGTATCCAGGCAACCGGCGTCCATTCTCACTGCCTCTCTTGGAAAGCTAGTCCCCTGTCCAAGAAAAGTGCATCGTGGAGAGGGGGGAGAGGAGCCACAATGTGGCCCATAGTGGCAGAAATGTAACATCAGCTGTGTGCAGCCGTCAACCCCTAAGTGTCCCTATGCGTAGGACTGTCCCCGCAACAGGAAGCAAAAATGTTTAGTGCTCAAAAGAACCTCCATTCTGTTCCAGAAGCTAGGGAGTCTCCACCTGGACTGGCACCTTGGTCTGCCCTGGAAGCGCATTGGCCTGCTGAAAACACGCATTTCCAAACACCTCAAGGCACAAGGGTTTCCAAGAGGTTTTTGTCATCTTAAAAACACACACAAAGATTCTGGTGAGCTGTGTGTGTATTTCTACATAAATAACTCTATTACAACGAAGCCAGGAAAAACCAAGGGGACGAGCCTTTAAGAAAGCGATTGGTCATTTTTCTATGGCAAACAAAAACACACAAGCAGAAACGACAGTGATAATGGGAACAAGCCTTTCTTAGTCTTTAATGAATCAAGTAAATAAAAATTAAAGGTCCATAATAGTATGTTTAGTAAGGTCAAATTGATACACATAGGTCAAATATCATTGCTTTCAAAGAATATACTTTCTTCAACTTCCTGGGGAGCTTATTAAAACTAAAAATCTATCAGGTCATAACAAAATGTTAATGAACTCCAAAACACGCAGGCCATCATCCTCTTTGACGGCAAGGTCTGTAACAAATGTTAAAAGCCAACAGCAACAAATACCAAATGATCTCGAAATCTAAATATAATTTAAAACAACTCCTCAGTAAAAGGTAGCCTCCACTCTGAAATGATAAATTATTTATAACAATCATATCATACATCAACATTTATGGGATACGGGTACGTTCAGAGGAAAGGTCACAGTCCCGCAGTGTGAGACAGTGTGCCTTTCACTGACAAGGAAGTCAAAATGGCCTTTAACTTGAAAAGGTGGGAAAATACCAGGGGGAAGAAAAATAGAAAAAAAAATCATAAAATGATAAAACTAGGAATTTACATGTAAATTCCAAAGCTGGTTCTTTAAAAAGATGAATGAAAACTGACTAATTATTGAAAAATAATCAGAATAACAATGGGAAGCACAGACACACAGCACTAAGGGAAAAACAACACAACCCCATGTCAACAGATCCCAAAAACTTAAAGACAATTATCATTTGGGAAAATTTAAATTCGTCAAAAATCTCACAGAAGAAGAAACTCTGAAGAGACCAATGAACATGGAAAAAAATTTAAATTATCAAAAGATTATTTCTTGAAAAGGCACTAGACTTGGACAGTTTATGCTTGTTATAAAAACTTCAAAGAGCAGGGAGTTCTGAATATTATTTGAACTATCCCAGGGCCTAGAAAAAGATATAGAAAGTGTCCCAAGATATAGTTTAAAGGAACTTCACATAAAAACACCTGACAAAGACAGCAGAAAAACCACACTCATCTCATTAATAAGATATGAAATTCCAAAATAAAAGGAACCCACCAAATTAAGAAGATTATTTTCTCATTGTAACACTCTTCATTTTATTATAATACAACTTTTATAGAAAATAAGACAAAGTTAAAATGTGCCAAAAACCAAGCGATCGTGAGTAGCCACTGTTAACTCTGGAAGATGTCTGGTAAAAGGATAACACGCTGTGACTGCCTCAGGCTTCTGCAGAAACAGGAGAGGGCTCTGCTAATATTACCACACCCACTGGACCACTCATCCTAAGTCACGACAGAGAAAAATCATTTGATCAGCGCAACAGGAGCTAAGATTTGCTTCCTAAAACCCCAGTATCCCTTACTGGTAAAATTTACCAGCAAACTAGAGACACAGGAGCATGGCTTGAGCATTCAACATGGAGTCACACGTGTGCTGCTAGAAAGACTCACCAGGGGAGGGGCCATGGAGAGCATGTTCCAGACCAGCACAGTCATGGACAAATCTGGACAGAAAATTATCGTCACTAATCAAAACTATCACCTATGAAGAAGGCAAATGGCCTCAAGAACAAAAGTGTTAGGATGAAAAGAAGCATGAGTGGCTGAACACAGACGACGTAAACCTGTTCGCCGACGCACACTCTTCACGCAGAGGTAAGAATGAGGTAGATGGCTGCTTCCTGGCGGCCAAGACCTTCCGAGAAAAGGACGTAAATAGCAGAAGGTCTGTATCAAACTGTTGAAATGATAAAACACCTGTGTGTGTGTGTGTGTGTGCATGTGCTTGTGTGTGAGAAAGAAAGTGTGAGAGAGACAGTATGTGTGTGTATTTTACATAATTGTTAAGGATATTGGATCAGAGGGAAATTTGACTACAGGAGAGACATTGATTTTCTAGAGTTTTTTCGTGTTTACATTTATGTAACCTGTATGTAGCGTCCTCAATTAGAAAACCAAGGGGAAGGATTTCCATTAACAACGCAGTGTTACAGAGTAAACTGTTGGAAAAGATCTCATTTACAACAGTAATCACAATTTAAAAATTACCTTTATTGGAAAAAATACACCAAGGGACATAAAACTGGGCATTATAAATTTCATGAAACGAGAGAGGTTATAAAGATGCTACTTCTTTTGTAATACAGAAATAGTATATAATTAAATTTCCAATGGTTCCAGAATTTATAAAATGGTCCCTGAATGTCTTCAGTAAATATTAGTATGTAAAATGGACTAGGAAATTTAGAAAATTTCATTAGTGGGAATTTTAAACCTAAAGTTAGGATTACCAAACACTATAGTACCAGTACTAGAATATACAGGCAGGCAACTCAGGAAAGCCAACAGCCACTAGAAGGGTGGGGTCAATAATAAATATGCAGTTTGATAACAGTAGAGAATGAATCATTTCCCCCCAGGTAGTGCTGTGCAATTTAGAATTAAATTGCGAGCAGAATAGCTTTGTTGTTGTTGTTGCTGTTGTTTTATTTTGTTTGGAGACAGAGTCTCACTGTGCAACCCTGGCTGCCCTGGGACTTCTTATGTAGACCAGGCTGGCTTCGAACTCACAGAGATCTGCCTACCTCTGACTCCTGAGTGCTGGGATTAAAGGCATGTGCCACACACCTGGCTGGTTTTTTGAGACAGGGTCTCTGTAGCCCAACTGGTTCTTAAACTTGCTGTACGGCCAATCCTTCTGCCTCCACCTCCCAAGTTCTGGGACTACAGGAGTGTGCCAGCACGCCTGGCCTAGATCAGGGATTCAACAGTTGAAAAAGAAACAATGAATACACAAGAATAATATAAGAATGTGTAAAACATACTAGAATTGGGAAACCTTTCACAATCGTGACAGCAAAGGACTAACTATAAAGAAAAAGACAGTTGACTAAAAAGGTTTCTTTTTAATGTTTAAGCATTTTTTCTAAGAGCCATGATACAACTTTAATTTTATGTAACACTTCTGAAAAAAACTTTGAAATCAATGAGATTGTATGTGGTGGAGCAAGCCTGTAACCCCAGCATGGAAGGCTGAGGCAGGAGGACCGCCACGAATTTAAGGCTAGTGTGGTCTACATAGTGAGTTGCAGGCTAACCACAGTTACAGAGTTGAGACCTTGTTTCAAAAAAACAAAACAAAACAAAACCAAAAATAAATAAAAGGGGTTGCAGGATGGAGAGATGGCTCAGTGGTTAAGAGCACTAGCTACTCTTTCAGAGGACCGGGGTCTGACTCCCAGCACCCGCATGGCTGCTCACAACCTTCTGTAACTCCAGTTCCAGGAGATCCGATGGCCTCTTCTGGCCTCTTTGGGCATAGGCATCCAAGTGATGCACAGACTACGTGCGGGCAAACACCTATACATTAAAAAAAACAATCGATGAGACGGCTAAAGACCTTATAAGAAAGCTGGCCAGAGATGAACAGAAGACACAAAACATACACTCTAATAAATATTTCTGCCAACGAGGATCATATTTTAATAAAAAAAAAAAATGTAACTTTGTTAGCTCCTGCTCCATGCTAATGTCAGCGTTACAGAGGGAGCAGGGTGCTAGTGGGGGATATTTGGAGGACGTATTTCTGAAAGGCAATTTGAAATATGTTTAAAACCCTAAAAACATGCATGACTTTTTTCTTACTGGTTAAAACAGGTGCTATGTTATGCTGCAGTAAAAACACCAATCCTGAAATCCCGGAGGTAAAACCATGTAGATTGGGAGAGAAAGGAGCCGTCCCATACAATCACTCAAGGATCCAGGCTGGAAGACGATCTACCCCTGGGATGTCACCACTTGCTAAGGCAAAGGATCAGGGACACTCTACAGTCCTAGCTCGAGTTTCATACATTCCTTCTGCTCCTAACTCACTGGCTGGATTCACTCACAGAGCCCCGAATCACTGACCACAGCGAGGCTGGTGAGTGGAGTCTCTCATGTCTAAGAAGGAGAGGAGTCACGGTCTGGAGATCAGGGAAGACTGGTTTCAGTGATGGATTCTAAGTCAATATTCTGAACAGTTTACAAAGATGTCAGAACAATTTCGTAGCGTCCTGACTACAAGGGTAGAAAATTGGAAACAGCTTAGACATTCAAGATATGGTCCACACAGCGGTTAAAAAGCAGTAGTTTCGTATCTACCGATGGAGAAGTCCATTCATGAGTGTCGGAGGGGGTGAGTGGGTTATGTGAAGAATGTGCGTGAGATGGTAGCATGTCATGGAAAAGGAAAGGAGCGGCTGTGCAGGGAAGCTGACGAGCCACACTTGTTAACAGTGGTTACAATCAGACGGTGGAGCAATAGGTGATTTTTGTTCATTTTATCTTTAGTTTCTTTTTGTAAAAACAAGTATCTATTACTTATATTCCAGAAAAGCATTTAGAAAGAAAAAAGGTGTTACTCATGAAATAGTTTGCTTATCCAGTCCATACTTAGCACTAAGCTCTTATGGAGATGTAGGAAATGCCTTCCTGCCGTGACATGAGACACTGCACAAGGGATGAAACTCAGGCCTTTCTATCAAAAGTGGTATGGGGGAGGGGGAGGGGAGGGTGGAGACAGCATCATATCCCCAACAGCTGTGAAACATCAGTCTCCTGCCAATCTCTCGACAAAGTGCACAAGCGTGGACTCCACTGTGGCCCATCTGGGCTGCTGGAGGGGTCCCTGTGGCCCAGAGGCCACTCTGCAGCAAGGGCTGCACTGTCTGAGACCCACAAGGCCTTGTAAGCAGAGTCCAGAACATTCAGCATCACCGCCAGAAATACTGCAAGATGCCTTCTGGTTACAGAGCTGTAGCTGATCTCTCCTAGGTGTTACCCCGGCTTTCCATCAGGCTGTCTTCCCCAATGTGTGTGCACACACACAGACAGACACACAGACATATACATACACATACACACACACACACACACACACACACACACACACACACGGACATTTGACACAGTAGGAATTCTTGCCAGATTTGATTTTAAAGAGGGAAGGTGTAAGGAAAAGACATGTAAGTAATTCATACTTCTGCTCAGGGCTCTGCTCCATGCCGTCACACCCACTGTCCCCAGAATATCGTCTATTTTTTTTGGGAAGCCACGTACTCAGAAGTCTTGGTCTATTTAAATCATGCCTACCACTCAAAATATGTACAGAGGGACGTTGACTGGAAAGGTTCCGGTTTGTGTTGCAAGTGCTTCAAAGTCCAATGGGGTCCCCCTGAATTTTGATCATAATTTTTAGTGACTCACTGTCAGTTCTTAGCAAACAGCAGCGGCTGGCGCTCTCTGAAGGGGAGCTCCTATCAGGTCACCTCGTTTCCAAGAATGCACATGATACCAGGCGGGCGGTGGTGGATCACGCCTTTAATCCCAGCACTTGGGAGAAAAGAGGCAGGCGGATCTCTGTGAGTTCGAGGCCAGCATGGTCTACAAGACCTAGTTCCAGGACAGGCTCCAAAGCTATAGAGAAACCTTGTCTCCAAAAAAAAAAAAAAAAAAAAAAAACCCAACCAAACAATAAAACAAAAAACGACTGCGCCTGGCTACACCTGAGGTTCAAGTTGGGTCTCATTCGCAGTTGCCCTGGGGTCTGCAGGAGAGGGGATTTGTCTATAGGAAAAGAGCCCCCGCAAAGTGGACACGATGCTTTAAGGCTACTCACGGACTATATGACACACCATCCTTTTTTTGATGTCTCTCATCCAATGCAGTACATGCTGCCCATCACATAGCTGAAGGCTGCGGCTGTGGAACCTGCAGGCGGGAGAGCAGCTGCCCCTGCGTGCAGCTCATGCATGCAAACTACTCTAAGCACTGGGCAAGCAGCGCCTCCCCAGCTGTGGCTCATCTGGACTGACCATCTCCTGGCCGGAACACCGTTTCTGTCCCCGCAGTCAAAGGCCTGCTGCCTCTTGAAAAAGATGAGTGTGCACCCATGAAAACCATCAGTAGAGAACTTAAAGCCAGTCTGTGTTCTACCAAACTGGCCTCTCAGAGCACAGAGGTTACTGAAGAGTTCCCTACAGACCAGAACCATTCAGAAACAGGCCTCGCTATGTCTGGTGAGCGGAAGCGTGATGGGCCTCAGTCCCCTGCCAGCTGTCCCGTGCTGTGGACACACACTGAAATAATACAGTGTGTTTTTACTAGGGCAGACGAGTATTTATTTCTTCTTGGCATCTAAGAAACATCAAAGGAGAACCACATATGGTTCTGAGAACAGTGGACCAAGGTCCAAGAGACCCAAGAGCCCATGCTGCTGGTCACAGCTGGGGTCCCCTGGGCACGCCTCTCTGCCTCCGCTTCCTGTTGATGATCTTTGCCAAGTTCTCTCCCCCACTGGAGGTCTACAGGGACAGCTCTTGGGGATGATCTGAGGGCTAGCACGGGCTCTGTGTGGCTCTCCCAATCTGTGCTTCTAGTTACATTCCTGAGGCCCCAGAAGCAGGTCCTGTCCCTACCAGCCTTAAGTCAGAAATGCACACGGGTTACGGTTAAAGGGTTCTCTGAGTTTTCCTTGGCCTTTTTTAAGGCCCCGTGTAAATGGCTGCAGAGAGCCAGCTAAGCAAGGCACAGACTGCCATTCTCGAGTTGTCAGGAGAGCTCAGGGGACACCTGGTTCAGAGGCGGCATAACGCGGCAGTAATCGCCGGGAGCCAACAGCTCACTGCACCTGCACAGGGTTTGAGGTCATGATGACAGTCCCAGGGCTGGGCCAGACGTCACAACAACTGGAAGCATGCCACATCAATGCGAGCGGAGACTGGACAATTAGTGACTCATCTGCTCTGTACAGAGCCTACCTTTTGCAGGGCTGGAGGTTGTATTCGGGGCCAGCCTCCTGTTGACCACCCAGGCTGTTTCTGGGTCACGACTGTTCTTAAAAAGAGAGCAGATGAAGAGACATGAGCTCTTTAGAGAAAGCACGTGGAGGGGAAGCTCAGTGCTTAGTCTCACACATGTTTGCTGCGGAGCCTAAATCACCCTGCGAGAGGTCCCTAGGCCCTCAGGCTCCTGGGTTGTGGCAGTTTGGGGGATGCCCCAAAACTCTCGTTTCCCCACCTGCTGGCTACGAGAAGCTGCCAGACTCTTCAATGGCTCACAGCAAGGATCATGGACTCAGCCCACTGTGGTACTGACTTCCAGAACTTTCTGCATTTCCATTTTCAGCGCTTTTGGAAGTCACTGCCATGCGGACGAAGAAGGGGCTTTAGCAGCTATGTTCATACGGCCCTGTCGCCAGCTCACACCCTCGCCAGCCAAGAGCTCCTTCTACATGTCTACGTCTATGTACCTGTGAAGCCCAAGATGAGGATCCCGGCATCTGCTACTCCTGGGCAGCCATGTGCCCAGGCTGCTGACAGATCGGGAGGCCAAGATGGTCTAAGATGAGAGCCCCTACCCAGGTTGGGTCAGAGCCAGCGCAGTCTTTGTTCCCTAGTGGACCAGCACGAGCTGCTACTGACAAGAACTATTGGGAGCTGCAGGGGAAGGCGGAGCCAGTCACACCCTGGGGTGAATTACATCACATGTGACCACTCCCATTGCACAAGACACCACAATTTGACGGGTCCCCTTTAACACACCTCAGCACTCCATATTGCCAGCCTTCCTTCCTTTCCCATCCCAATAGAGTTCCATGACCAGAGTGACTGCTACAGCAGGGAAAGATGAGGGCTTGGAAGTCACCACGGGGCCCGGGGGGGTGGACAAGCCAGCCTGGCCCCTTCCTCAGGCTGTCGGCATGAATGAGAGAGTTCATGCAAAGTCACGAGGACGAATTCCTAACTGAGTGAATTCATATCTAGAGGGTTCTTAGAGAGCTAGGGAATACCAAAGTTCCCCTTGACCTGGGCATTTGGAAGGGTATCCCATGGGCATCTCTCTTAAGGATGGATGCCTGTGGGTGGACCTCAGTGCCCAATGGCCCCACCAAGAAGTCTGTGAGAGGATAGCTCTAGGGCTCCAGGTCCTTCCCTAGCAGGACCTAAGGGAAGGCAGACCGGGCAGAGCAGAGCTGCTCTGTCACCACGGCCAAGGGCTGCCACCTGAGCGGCTCTCTTACCCTCATGGCCTGTAGGACATCTCGGTTGTCCAAGCCCATTGTGGGAACCCGGCCGGGCTTCTAGGCCCGTGGCAGCTCCTATCCCAGGCTCTCCCAGGATCCTAGAAGCCTCAGACTACAGGCGCTCTGCCTAGAAGAGAAGGTAGTCCCATGGCAATGACCTCTATGGGGATCACGGCTGGGCACCTTGCAGGAGAGTCACTCCATTGCCGGTGTCCCTCCTCAGAGCCATGTCTGGGTTTGCCTGCAGCAGACTGCATTCCCTGCAGGCCATCTCTTCAGCCCAGGGAAGATGGTGCATGATTCCACAAGGGCCTGAACTCTGCTGTGGGATCCGATTAAAGCATTATATATGTTTAATTGAACAAATGTTTATTAAGCACCTGTGGTGTGCCCAGCACTATGCTAAGCATACTCCTGCATCAGTTCCCACAGCGTAAGCAGACGCCCCGAAATAGAAACAAAACAAAAACCAACCAACCACCAACAAAAAACAAAAACAAAACAAAAAAAGAAACACAAGAAAAGAAACATTGCCACAACCGTAGTAATCGGGGGAAGATGGGGCACAGTGGATACAGGTGAGTTCCTGTCTGTAGGTACACCCCAAAACTTCTGGGTTTTCTTCCCTCTGGTAAAGTTTCCACTAAATGGTTCCTTTCAAGAAGGGACGCCTGACCTACAGTCTGAGGGTCACATGTAGCCAAGGATAACCAAGAATGTGCTCCAACACTAAATAGTAAATTGACTTAAAACATTGTAAGGTGTTTTTTTTTTTTTGACAATTATTTCTCTGTGGGTAAGCCAATCCTTGAGTGTGAACTTTACGGATGATGAAACTGTATCACAACGTCAAAAGGTTAGATACATCGGCTGAAGCATCAAACTGCAGACGGGGGCGGGGGGATGATCCCCTCACGTACCCCATGGACTAGAATCTGCCCGAGAGTCACACACCCTGAATGCTACTCAGTAGAAGGCGCCCAGCGGCCTGTTGTAAAGGATATTGATAGTTGGATTAGAAAATACTCCCCTACCCACCCAGTTCATAGGGTTGCAACAGCCCTTAAAAAAAAAAAAAAAAAAGATATAAACATCCCTGCCTGACTGCGTAAACGGCTAAGGTAGACCGAGTTCTGGATTCCTGAGTCAGAAGCTTCCAGTCGCCCACACCTCACGAGGCCAGAGAAGCGAGAGTTTCTATCCGGGAGGACTGGGTGGACGGCACGACTGGTCTGGAGACAGACAGGATGCACCTGCGCTGGCAGAAGCGACACAAATGGAGGATGTCCTACGCCTACTTCACCTCACACACACACTCGCCACTCATGGCCTGGCCTGGCCTAGTTATCCGCGCCCAGCTTGGAGAGTCCTCGGCGGAAGTCATGGAGGTCATCGATCTTGCCATCCAGCACCTCCAGGAAGCTCTTCAACTCCCCCTTCAGGTGGCGCTGTCGGTATTTGCTCTCCTCGATGTCTGTCTTTAGAGACCGCACTTTGTCTTCTAAGTTTTGATTGTCTCTTTCGGCTGCCTGGCGAGACAAGAGGGAGAAGGGTCTGGAAGATGGAGGATGGAGCTGCCACTCAAGACGTCAGTCCTGACAGTTCTCCAGGAGGGGAGTCAAAGGGGTAGGTGACCAACACCTGCCTGAACACCTCAAGCAGCGAGCAGAAATGCAGACTGCAAATTCTACTCTAAGGGCTTCCCACAGACTCTAGCAGAGAAGATTGGAAATCTGGGCCCCAGTCCTGGAGCGGTCGGCAGAGACCGCCTTTCGTTATATCCTACCAAAGCCAGAACACAGGGGACGTGGCTTGCTTCCTTGGCCCCACGAGAGCACTCCTTGGCCTCTAGCTGGCCACCAGTCCTTTGTGAGGGAGGACGCTTAACGCCATAGAAGAAGAGCTTTATCCTGTGGGCATGAACTACGACTTTCTTGAACCTGTGCCCAGAAACTGGTTATCGACACAGTTCTGGGGTTGTGTACTTCAGTAAAGTGTCCCATGTGTGTATCAAAGGGACACCTAGGGGTGAAGAAAGACCAGGAAGCTGGTGCAGGTCGAAGGTCAGTACCCAAAGTCACAGGCCAGGGAGAGGCCAAGGTGGCCTTGTCCCCAACCCTGTACAAACGGGGTACACATCTGTTCCCTCCTGACCAGCTGTGGTTCTGCAGGGATTTTTCTGTGGGCGAGGAAACAGTCACCCACACTCTGGTTGTGCACAAGACCCTTCGTGTAAATGGGAAAACCAAAAACCTAACACTGGGGAGGCAGCCCCCAGGGGTGCTTGTGACACACTAGCATTTTTTTTATAAGGAGAAATCCACCCTTGACCCTCCTAGATACATAACTGAAGGAGAGTGGAGAGATAAGGGATATGCCTATCACCTCGGGACCAAATCACACAATCACACCCCTTACCTCTAGTTTCTCAGAGACGTATTCACACTCCGACATGAGCTGAGGTATGATCTCACTCTGTTTCCGGAGGTCTTTCAACTCCTGGGGGAGACAGACAGTTTTAAACACTCTCTCTCTCTCTCTCTCTCTCTCTCTCTCTCTCTCTCTCTCTCTCTCTCTCTCGGACATTGCTGGAGCTGTGTGTGCAGTAGCAGGTGCTGTTCCCAGAGCCTGTCTTGCTCACATGAACAACGATGAGCGGGCGCTCTTCTGAAGCCTTGATGACCCTCAGGGTGTAGTATCTTAGATGGATCATCGCATGAAATCTGTACCCACGGACATTGCTGTTCTGTTGTGGGGAAAACTGAGGCCTAGGGCGGTTTTGTTAACTTGTCCATGTTCTAGTGTTGTGGGCTTAACTTTCTCCCTCCCAAAACACAAATGACTGTAGAATGAACATTCTATTACGTGAGGTCGGCTCCAAACGCCCCTTCTACTGGCGGGTCATCTTTAACACCGTGTGGGGCTTTTGCTAAGTCTCCTGTCTCTTTTCTTCCTTCCCAGAGAGCCTCTTAGGTATCCCAGGCTAGCCTCAGTGAAGACGGCCATTGAACTGATCTTCCTGCCTCTACACCCACGTTCTGGAATTACAGGTGTGTGCCACCATGGTGGCTTTACGAGGTACCGGGGATCAAACCCCGAGACTTCATGAGTGCCAGGCTAGCCCTCTACCTTCGGAGCCACACCCGCCACCCTCAATTCTCTCCAGAGAGTCATGCTACAAGCAAGGGGCAGCAGCATGAAGGTTTGGCTCCAGAGAAGCTGAGTCAGGGTGCGAGTCCTGGTTCTCTGTCCAGGCAGCCCAAGGGGTCCCAGGTCACCTGTCGTATCTTTGAACAGAGATCACAGAGGTCACCATGCAAGGCTGGGGTTGCCAAGGCCCCCAGAGCTCCTAACTCACCGTCTCCTTTTCCCGGAGCTCGGACTCCAGCTCCTCGATCCTGCTCTTCAGCTCGGTGTTCTTCTCCTTCTCCCTGTTTATCTCGCTGCACTGTTCTTCCAGCTGCTCGATCTTAAAGAACACGAAAGTTTAAGCACAAGCTCGCCAAGACCTCTTTTGTGCTTTCGTCTCAAATGAGGTATAGGCTACCCCACTTCCCTACTTTCCACAAACAGGTACCATGCAGCTCCCCTGAGCCGTCTGGCTCTGCTTGCCTGAGGCCAGGGTCAGTACGTCATGAAACGCGGCCTACGTGCTGGGCTTCTGGGTTTCTTTATGACCACACAGGAGTAGGTTCAGGGTTCAGGATTGCTTTATGGATCTGTCACAGGCCGGAGGTCCCCTGAACTGATCTGCTTTCCCCAAGAATGGCATTGGTATCGCTTTGATCACGTTCAGAATTGCTTGGTTTCATCTCAAGGATTTGAGAGGGCAGCGGAATTTAGCGACGCTACTGGACAGGAAGTCAAAGATATCTCAATCGCCGCATGCCAAGGTGACCCCACGCACTGAGACACAGCAGGGTCCTGCCTGGGGAGCAGTGTATGGGGGTGTCATCTACAAGATGACCTAGTACAACCCAGGGCTGCATCATCTTGTGGGCTTGACCCTGCAAAAGGGCTAACCAGGCAGAGGGGGCGTACAGAGCCCTCAATACTGACACCGTCATCAGTTGCTCACCGTCTCTTGGAAACCTGAATGTGTGTGCGGAGTGGAAGGCAGGAGCGGAGCCAACATACAACCCACAGCAGACACCCTGAGTTGCTACACCCAGACAATGCCAGTCTTTGACAGGAGGCCTCTTCCCAGCAGTGGCCGCACCAGCCCTCAGGACCTGAACCCTCAGCCCCCTGACACTAACAATCCCAACTTCTACTGCCAGCCTGAAGCCAGCACCCAAAGAGCTCATGCTAGGGAGGCCCACGCCCTCCCGGGCTCTGGTGATGTTACCCCACACCTCTGGGCTCTGGTGACATTACCTCTCATCTCTGGGCTCTGGTGACATTACCCCACAACTCTCGGCTCTGGTGACGTTACCCCTAATCTCTGGGCTCTGGTGACATTACCCCTCAACTCTGGGCTCTGGTGATGTTACCCCACACCTCTGGGCTCTGGTGACATTACCCCACACCTCTGGGCTCTGGTGACATTACCCCATACCTCTGGGCTCTGGTGATGTTAGCCCACACTTCTGGGCTCTGGTGACATTACCCCTCAACTCTGGTCTCTGGTGATGTTACCCCACTCCTCTGGGCTCTGGTGATGTTAGCCCACACCTCTGGGCTCTGGTGATGTTAGCCCACACCTCTGGGCTCTGGTGACATTACCCCTCATCTCTGGGCTCTGGTGATGTTACCCCACTCCTCTGGGCTCTGGTGATGTTACCCCACACCTCAGCACTGCATTTGGCTATCATGACCAGAGTTAGAAAAACATCTCTGCTTAAACAGGAGTGATCCATCCCTCCAGCAGTCAGACCAACTCAGGCTCAGATAGGAACACACAACTCAGCAACTGGCCCAGCGCCCCGACTGTCAGCATCCTCACCGCAGGGATGGAAAAAGGGCACGAGGGACTCTGTGGGCAATTAGCACTCAACAAAGGTGACATCATGGGGCTCCACCTCAGTGGCTCTGCATAGGCCGGTCAGGGAGAGGGGCACATGAGGGCCAAGGGACAGGTCCCCCCAAACCCTGCACTTACAGAGTATTCTCTGAAGCCCTCTGGGCTCATACCTAGTACAGTCTGAACAGAAACCTGAGAGCCTCTACAGGGGCATCTCTGAGTGCCCCAAACTACTGGATCAATGCCACAGGAGAACAGAGGAGACCAACCACAGGGTTGGTTACAGGGAAACTTTGAGCAAATTTAAACCCCCAGTCATCAAAGTGGGACAACAGAAAGCATTACACAGTTGGCACCCATCTTTCTCCTCTTTCAACATAGATTCCTCTTTTTGCTTTCAAATTTCTATTTTTGGAGATAATGATTTGGATGGGAACAGAGTTTCTGTGCAAATAGACTCCTCAGCATTCTAATCAATTTTCTCATTTACCCTTGGCTTCCCTTTCCTCCACTGGAGAGCCCAAGCCACAGACACTAAGGGAAGGTCACCTACAGCAAAGGACAGCCTGGGAGGAATATGGGGGAACTCTTGAGAGGGAGTCTGGTTCACTCATCTCTTCCTTAGCAATGGAAATTCAAAGTCGATAACTTACATCATCGACGTCCTACTAAGAAAGGAAGATGTTCAAGGAGGAGATAAAAATGTCTTCTCCTGCCCGTGGGGTGAGGGCACAGAGAGAGAGAGAGGCGAAAAAGGAGAGAGGCCCAGGGCCTTCAGTGATCCGTCTCCGGCCGCCACTGCGGCTGGCCAGGCCCCCGGTCCTGCTGAAGCCCACCTTGCTGCGGAGTCGGTCATTCTCATCACGACAGATAGAGAACTGCCTCTTCCACTGCTCCACGCTGGCCGCCGACTCCTGCAGGGCTGTGGTCAGCCGGGCGTTGCTCTCCCGCAGGGTCTGCAGCTCAATCTCCCACTTCTTCACATTGGCAGCACTGTAGGGGTGACAGGTGACAGCAGAGATTAGGAGCGGTGTCAGGTGTCCGTCACCCTGCACCTCCATTTGCTGGGGAACGGGAACTCTGCCACCCCTCCGCTCACCCAAAGGAAGCTTGGACTCATGTCTTGCAGCCAACACCAACTGCCAAGGGGGCCTGGAGTCTCTCTCTAGTGTGAACATGTCCCCTGACCCAGCCATTTTCTTAAAGAGTTGCCTTGAACAGGGGCCAGGATAGCTCCATCCTTAAGAGCCTCCTATTTCACCTTTGATTTCTGTGCTTGGAGAAGACCCTCCCAACAATGAGAATCCAGGTTCTCTTGGCCATCATACCCTTTCGTCCCCTTTCATTTCTGTCTTAGAGTCCAGCACGGAGTGTGACCTCACGTGATGGAGCAGAGCCGGACAGGACAAGGCCATAGAAAGTTCTGCTGATGGGTGGAGTGACAGCTTCGTCTACAAAGCGCTTGTCACATGGGCATGAGGGGCCGAGTCTGATTTATAACATGATGTAGCGCACACGTCTGTAACCCCCATGCTGGGAGGCAGAGGCAGGAGGATCTCTGGGACTTGCTGGCGGTATAGCCCAGATGATTGATGACCTCTAGGTTGGATGAGAGATCCCACCTCAAAAAAAAAAAAATCACAACAAACAAAACGGGAGCCAGGCATAGTGATGCGCGCCTTTAACCTCAGCACTGGAGAGGCAGAGGCAGGTGGATCGCTACAAGTTTGAGGCCATCATGGTCTACAGAACAAGTTCCAGGGCAGCCAGAGCTACAGGGAGACCCTGTCTTAAAACAAAAAAGAACAGCAAAAATGGGGCCGATAAGAGTAATGACTGTAAAAGCAAGAGGACCAGAGTTCAAATCCCCAGCACCCATGAAAAAGCTGGGCATAGATGGCCACATGTGCCTGCAATGCCAGCTCAGAGGACCAGAGTTCAAATCCCCAGCACCCATGGAAAAGCTGGGCATAGGTGGCCACATGCAATCCCAGCTCTGAGGGGCAGAGAGGGACGCATCACAGAGACTGGATGGTGAGCCAGCCCAGCTGAATGGGGAGCTTCTGGTTTCATCAAGGAACCTTGACTCAAAAACTAAGGTGAGAAGTGACAGAGGAAAATGCCAGCATCCCCTTCTGGTGCCTGTAAGTACACATAGGTGCATGCCACCCACATGCGTGCACATGCCTCAGACACACAGACACATGCAGAAAGTCAGTCTCGCTCTCGACAGACACAGTAATTCCATGTTTGTCTCCGAGGGAGATGATTTCTGTGGAACAACATACAAAGTTGACTTTTGGCCTTCACATACATATTCTCTCTCTCTCTCTCTCTCTCTCTCTCTCTCTCTCTCTCTCTCTCTCTCTCTCTCTCCCTTTCCCTCTCCCTCCCCCCTCAAATGCATGCACACCTGCACACAGGAACATGCACACACATATACAAAGAGAATTTATGCCCAGCAGAGAAATGCCCATTTTCTAATGACTGAAAGAAAAAATTTGGATAAATACACTATATCCGAGCCATATGTTATCTTTCTAGCTACTGCCTCATGAATCTATGATGTGATTGGGAAATGCATGCTCTCTGCTTTAAATGTGACACATTGAATAAAAAATCCCAGCAAAATGTTTTTATCTGATGAGTTTGAGAGGTGATGAGTGTCAGCTAAGTGACAATTTAGGGGAATGGCTTCATGGCTATTCCTTTACCTTTCTTTACATTGAACTCGGATTTAAAACATTTATTTTTGGGATTGGAATATTTTCATCTGGACATCCCACTGTGACTTAAATAACCAAAAATAGGTGAGAAAGGAGGACTGGTCAGCTTTGTCTTTGAAGCATCTAAAAAGAGGTGGCATCCAGACGCAGAAGGTGGGATTGAAAAGTCTCCTGTGCTTTCTGGAATTTCTAGGTCAGCTCACAGGAATTAAGTTCCATATGGCAGCCAGGATGCTGGCGGCAATGAATGACAGCCCTTTTGGGGTCTCCAGCTGGGCTGCGGCGGGCTGCGGAGACTATCTGCAGAGGTAAGTGCAAACACGGCAGTCCCGGGACCGCGGGCACCGAGTCACTTTACTAACTGCATCTAGTTTCCTCAACAGTCCAGCGGGGAAGTTAGACGGGCCGGGCCTGAAGGTGATCCGCCTCTGACATGGGGAAGTCTGGAGAGAGCAGAGAGCCCTCTTAGCCATGACAGGAGACAGAGCATCTCCTCAGCTAGGTGCGCAGAGTAATTCTGAAGGTGTCAAGCCAGTCCTGAAGACCCGGAAACACAAGGGTAGCTTGTGTTGTCGTCTGACATCTTAAGACTTCTTGGTGTCAGTATTGGGATCATGCTAACGGACAGAACCACTTAGAAGAGACCAAAACCTTGTGAACAACCCGGGCTTCTTACCCCTTCTCGGCTGAAAGTGCCTGTGTTTGAAGTGAAGGGGCCGCTGTCTCTGATTTTATCAGCACGTTATATTCACATATGCAATAAATATGTACGACGTGTTAACGACAAATATTTTTAAGGATCTGTGGTTTTATTCGTGTATGTGTGTGTCACATGTGTGCCGGGGCTCTCAGAGGCCAAATGAAGTGCTAGGTTCCCTGCAATCACGAGCCACCAGCGTGGGCTTTGGCAACGGAACTCACTTCTCTGTGAGAACAGCAAGCGCTCAGCTGCTGAACCATCTTTCTCATCTCCATACACTTTTCCCCTCTTTTTCCCCCATAAATATTTTTAAAGACAAGAAGTAACATATCTTCGTATTAATTTTTTTCATCTGTGACCCTCAGAAATCACTTTAAAGAGAGAGGCGTTTATGATCCCAGCACTGGCGAAGCCGAGGCAGGAAGACCAGGGGTCTAAGACTACCCTGAGCTACAGAGTGAGGTCAGGGCTTACTTGTACCCTGTTTCAAAACAACAATAACCACGTGCTCAGTGCAATCCTAGACATTACTCACCAACGTTTTCCAGTTATTTATTTATTTATTTTGGTTTTTCGAGATAGGGTTTTTCTGTAGCTTTGGAGCCTGTCTTGGAACTAGGTCTTGTAGACCAGGCTGGCCTTGAACTCACAGAGATCCTCCTGCCTCTGCCTCCTGAGTGCTGGGATTAAAGACGTGCGCCACCACCGCCTGGCTCCAGTTAATTTTATAAAGGAAACCTCTTTTCCAAATATTATCCTAGGAATGCTATTTATTTTGTGTGATCTCATATTATTTTTCATGATTTTAGAATTTTTTTTTAAGCAGAACTGAAGGACATTTTCGCCTAGATCTGAAGCCCGGAGGTAACAGGAAGGCACGGCACACCTGAGAGTGTGGTCGAGGGCTTTTCAAAGACAGCTGATGTTTCTTAGGGTTTTATAGACTTCTCTGGGGTGTTTAACTCTTTCTTGTCGAAGATGAATAAATGTCAAAGGTTCCTCTTCACAAACAAAACACAGACTCCCTTGCACGCATTCACACATAGCTATATCCTCCACACACACTGGCTCATGCTGACACACTCATCCATACTGACTGCCACTGGTCGGCGGCATCAACCGGTCTTCGTCCTCCGACCAGGAGGTAAACTGAGGCACGGAGCAGGACAGTCTTCTCTTCCAGCTCCCGACACCCTGCCCAGCAGGAAAGACCTCCAGGAAATACAGAGCCTAAAGAAGAGGGGGTGTGGGTCGGGAAGCAGCCTCACCTCTGTGTCAACGCGATCTTCAGCTTGTCATTCTCAGACTTGAGGTGTGTGTCGGCCGGGCTGGCATGTGAGGCCTTTTCATCGTCCGTTCCGTTGACGCTGGATGCCTGAGTGGAAGACGGGGTTTCACACCCAGATTCCTGGCCAAAGTAAATTATCTTCACATGTTACTGCTTGTCCTTATATTGGCAGCAAATTAGGCATAATGAGAAAATAGGTGTTTGAGTCTGGACAAACCGAGTCCTTGAACCAGAATGCAGTGTAGACTAGTCAGCACAAAGGTTGACCAAGACAACCAATCCCAGGGCCTGAAGTGAACACGCCACAGGAAGTTCATAAAGCCTGCAATTTACTGATGAGATAAGACCTGGGGCCACCACTCACAGATTTTTTTTAATTCAGACTTTATGTTCCTGTTTCCTGTGTTCAAGCTCTGCCAAGCTTGAATGTCCAGTCTCCTGAAATACCCCAGCACAGACGTTACAATTGTCAAAGGGATTGCTACATACAATAATGAGCCCCTGCAGTAGCAAATCCTTGAGGCCACAGAAAGTATCAGAAACAGAGACAATGTACAGCTCCTGGCTAGGAGAGGTAGATCAACACATTTATTAAAAACACAGGAACCGATATGGTGTTTGCGGGTTTCAATACTGCTTAGCATCCTTATGAATATCCTGAAGTGTCTTTTTGTAATAAACCAAGCCACCAGGAGGAAGAACTTCATCTAGTCTTGAATAAGATCTGAGATCCTATTTAGCCTCCAGTAGGCACGAAGGCAACTAAAGGCAGCACGAGGAGAATAATGTATAAACCTGACTAACTTAAATTTCTGCATTACAAAACAGAAACCATAAACAAAATTAAAATGCAAATGAAACCCCAGGGAAAATATACGCAGTAGGCACTGGAAGTGAAATTTAAATATCTTTTCTTGAGTCATTTTTTAAATTAAAATTAAGATTTTATGTACATGCGTGTGGGGTGTGCACACATGCAAACGCACACAAGCGCGCACAAGCAAATACATATGTGGAGCCAGAGAACAACTTCCAGGAGCTGCAGGGTCCCTGGACTCAACTGACGTCATTCAGTCCATCGGGCTTGTACGGCAAGTGCTCTTACCCGCTGGGCCGTCTCGCTGGCCCAAGACTCCTCAATTTTTAGAATTATACACTGAGATATCTTTGGATGTATTCAGATATCTTGGATTTCCTTGAAAACATGGGACAGGGAACAGAAGTAGGGGCCATAACAAAACAACTGGTCACTGAGGTTCATGATTCAGTATACATCCAAGTATCTAAAGTCAGCAGCCGTGGCTGTCTGACCAAGGCTTGCATATGATCAAGCCAGTCAAGAGTCTGACATGGAGGGTGGGGCTCAGGGGCCCCTATCCCTAACTAAGGAGCTGCTGAGAGGTGGTGGCTTGTGGAGGAGGGAGATTGAGTTTTCTTTAAGGGTGTGGCTCCTGGTAGGTCAGCCACGCCCCAGTAGATAATCTCACATCCGAAAGTGTAAGGGCAGCAGAAACTGGACTTGGTGGGTTACAGAAAGAAATAAAGTAAATGAGGAAGGAAGGGAAGGAGGAAGGGAGGAAGGGAGGGAGAGGGAGGGAGGGAGAGGGAAAGAAAGGTCAGAAGTTAGGAGGGTAGGTGGGGGTGGATATGGGAAGAGTCGGGGGGGGGTGAATATAATCAAAATCTATTGTATGAAATTCTCAAAGAATTAATAAAAATATTGCATTACATATTTAAATAGTATACAACTTGTCAAATCAACAAATCTTCTTAGTGAGGCGTGGGACAGGAAAGTCAAGTTTCCATCTCTGAAATTTATCCTGCAGAGAACGATCAGATGCTCACAGACGGGCAGGAATGCTTACAGCCATGGTATTTATGTTAATGAGTAAAACAAAACAAAACAACTAGCTGCCCCAGATCGTAAGAGGCGAAAGGGATACGTCATGATACAAACTGGAATATTGCCTGGGCGGTAAAGCAGTTTTCAAAGGAAATACTGGAAGCCAACAGGAAACAGTCGTGACTTACAAAGTATTTTTGTCAACGGTTAAAAGGAGTAACAAAAAATGTACTAGAGAAGTATACTAAAAACACACATTTTCAAATACTACTGACCTATCCTTCCATGGTGGCACAGCACACAGGTGTGGCTTGTTCTCTGGTGACGGGGTGGGAACTCAGGGCCTTGTGCTCGGCATGCTCCTGAGCTGCAACCCTAGCTTGAGAGCGGGCCGGCTTCACTGCTTTCTCGACAGCAAGCTATGCTGTATCTCTTTTGCTCTCACACATGCATGAAACCTCTAAGTGTCTTTGTAATCTGACTGCATAACAATTTTCAACTACGTGGTTAGAGTGTTCATTTGTGGGAAAGATTCAGGAAGAGCAGCGGCTGATTGTTGAAAACAGACACCGACACACCAACGAGGATGGATAAAAACTAAGGCTTAAGAGATGAAACCTCATTTCTACTTAATATCTTATTAGGCACACTTATTTAACAAGATAATCTTAAAGCAAAATCTTTTAGATAAATTCAGATGTTTAAATTTAAAGATATCACTATAAAATGTGGTATTCGGAAAAAGACAGTGTGTTAGAATTCTCTATCCCAGGAACCATTTCTGTCGCTTTAAATATGCATGGGGCATGGGGGCTGGAGAGCTGGCTCGGTGGTCAAGATACACATTAGTCTTCCAGAGGACCCCAGGGCAATTGCCAGCATGTGTATAAGGGACTTCTAACAGCCCGCAAACACCCGGTTCCTGTGGACCTGATACCACTGCTCTCTCGGCCACTCCCCAACATGTGACATACAGATACACATACGCATGTTTTAATTTAAACACTAAATTAAAAAAGAGAGAGAGAGAATGTCTATAATTTCTACCCACATTTCCATTTCAAGAACTCAGCCTGTGTGATTACTCAAGATACTCTACTAAGTCAAACTGTCACTTGGATTAAGGACTACTAAGAAAGGTCCAGGAAAGTTCCTGTCCATCTGAGGCCTGGCATAGATTCTATCCCATAAACCCACCCGGAGTGTCTTTTACTATGGCAAGCCCAGGACACAGTGTGGGCATGTACCTCAAGACAGGCCCAGGCCTCCCCCGTGTGGATCACCCCAGCCACAAGCCTGTGCCCTGGTGGCCTCTCTCACCCTGAGTGATTGCTGGGTTCTCCGTTCAGGGCTCTTGCTCCTGACCTTCTCTTTTCCTTACTTCCTAGGCCTTGACAATTCTGTTTGGCTCATGGCTAGGTTGGGTGAGCATGACTACTTCAGTGTGCCTGGTCTTCCTGGATCCTTCCTGGGAGCTGCCCGCTCCGGCCAATCCTTCTCATTGCACCACAGTTGCCCAGGCCAAACCACCACCTCTGCACCCCCACTCCCGGCAGCCTCCTGAGACACAGTGAGCTCTTACATCATCCTCACGCCAACTCCACATCACTAGCATGTCTTCTGACCGCCTAGTTAATGAAATGGATTCCCCGGCTCACAGCATCTCTGGGCTCTATCTCCACACCTGATGCGGAAGTATGCAAGGCAGATATCCAGGTTGTCTGGCTCAACCACCCCTGCTCCTACCTAGAAGATGTCCAAGCCTTTGCTCATCAACAAAGACACCAGGCATTCTGGTACTCAGGGTCCTTTATAGCCATTACCATCACATTTTAAAGCAGACAGACTAATCAAATCCTGGCACAGCCAGATCTCTTCAGACTTCTAGCTTGCAGGGGGTGGAAGCACAACCCACCTATCTTTTGTTAAGATGGGGAGAGGCTTGGAGATCTCTCCCTGAGAGCGGTTGTTCTAGTGAGCAGGAGGCACCTGCAGCACTGAAGAGCATCCCACTGTGGACTTCCCAACAGCCAGTAAACACTGCCTCACCACTCACAACGGACTGTCCTCAAGGTTGCTGGAATTCTAGAAAGCCCAACACTGCCCCTGACCTAGCCGGATGGGCCTAACATGGACAGTGTGCACTAACCAAGCCCCGCCCCCGCCCCCTTGCAATGCTGGGCATACGCCTGGTCTTGAATAGGCTAAGTAAGAGTTCTACCACCGCGCTACACCCTGACCTTTAAACACGGTCACCGCACAAGCGCTTCGCGGCCCGGGGACAGGCAGCTCTGACTGTATCAACAGCTCTCTGTCAAGAGTCCAGTACTATGCCTGAGAAATACCAAAGCCTCACAAACGCGAGTCGCTTCATCTTGCTGAGAGCAGGCTAATCGTTAAAAAATGCCTTCAGATTTTAGCCCTGCTGCTAAAATTACCCACTTCTTGCCAAGAGCGACAAGGAAGGAGGAATCTCAATTACTGATCACCCCCATATTTATTTTAGGGACAGATTACTTACTTGGGAATGATTACTCGAGGTCTCGATTTTCTCCTGGGACTTGTCTCTGGCTAGCCTGGCAGCTTCTTTCACCTCCTGGAACTTCTCTGCAAACTGAACATGCAGGCCAATTATCAGGACTGACTTTAATCTTATCCCAGCCACACCCAGCAGCCACCTCTACTATTCTGTATCCATTTGAAGCCTATAAATTCTGTACAAATGGCAGAAAATCTTTATATGTCATTAAAAGGAAACAGAGATAAGAAATCTCCCCCCCCCCCCATAAACACAACTAGTCACGGTCACCCTGGGAGCAGAGTCAAAGTTACAGGTGCTAACTGGATGCAGTAACTAAGAGAAACACACATTTTAAATCCTCTGGTTAATAGTACTTAATACAAAGGCGACACAGAAATAGAGCCTTCCTGCGCTAAAGGCTCTATTTTGAGAGTTTGAGAAAACCCACAAAGGCCATGGGAGGGACTCAAGAACTTGAAAGTTAAAGCCATGAGGAAGGAAAGCGAGGCTGGGTTTGGTGGCACGCACCTGCACCGCCAGAACTTGGGAGGCTGAGGTGACAGAAAATCTCAAAGCCAGTTCACGTCATATAAAGAGGTCTAGGGGGGCGGGCGATGGTGGCGCATGCCTTTAATCCCAGCACTCGGGAGGCAGAGGCAGGCGGATCTCTGTGAGTTCAAGACCAGCCTGGTCTACAGAGCAAGTTCCAGGACAGGCTCCAAAGCCACAGAGAAACCCTGTCTCGAAAAACCAAAAAAAAAAAAAAAAAAAAAATAATAATAATAATAATAAAATAAATAAATAAATAAATAAATAAATAAATAAATAAAGAGGTCTAGGGCAGCCTGATATAAATAATCAGACCCCAACAAGCAGCAGCAACAACAACCACAAAACGAACACCAAAAATGGCAGGGGGTAGTTTCAGGTACAAAATAGAAAAATGCAATAAACAGCCTATGACTAGCTCTTTAATTATTACACAGTTTGGTTTTCAATGCTTCAGCAAGAGGGACAACATGTGACAAAATGCTAACGTGATGGTTAACCTTCACTGTCTGCTTGACTCCCTTGGCAGCCACCTAGGAGACACACCTCTCTGTACATCTGCCTGCGAAGTGTTTCCACAGACACAACCTGAGCGTAGACACCATCCTATGTGCTGGGTCTCAGAAGACATAAAGGTGGCAGGGGCTGAGTACCAGCATTCTCTCTGCTTCCTGTCTACAGATGCAATGGGACCAGCAGCCACTTCCTGTCTTCCCTACCCTGATGGACTGCACCCTTGAAGCATGAGACAAAAGAAAGCCTGCTTTAGGTTGCTTTGATCATAGCACTAAGAGAAGGAACTGATACTTAGAAAACTGAAATTTAGGTGATATGTGTGGTGTTTATTATTATATCGTCTCTATTATTTCCATAATTTAAAAATCCTAAAGCCAGGGCTAGAGAGATGGCTCAGCAGTTAAGAGCACTTACTGCTACTGTAGAGGACATGAATTTGGTTCCTAACGCCCATGTCAGGTGGCTCACACCCACCTGGAACTCCAGCCCCAGGGGACCCAACACCCTCTTCTGGGATCTCTGTGCACTGCCCTCAGGGCACAAATCCACACTCAGATACACACAGACACATAATTTAAAGGAAACATTTAAAGATTCTTTTTAAAAATCCTAAAGTCACAGGAAAATTCTATCGGTTGCTGGCTCATAGTCACTGACTGGCGACAGGACTGCGTTCTGTTAGCTCAGTGGGGAGAGGACTGAGTTCTGCAGTACGCTGTTAGCTCAGTGGGGAGAGGAGAGTTCCGCAGTGTGCTGTTAGCGCAGAGAATGGCTTAACAGGCAATGCTGGTATTATAAATTGGGGAGGGTAAAAATGGCAACACCGGGAAACAAGAAAAGCCAGCAAGCTACACGACCCTGACATTTCTTGGGTTTTTGTCAAGTGCTCATTTGGGGTGAGCACAAGATCCCTTCTCTGAGCAGCGCTGGGAACCCCGACAGACAGCGGGTGCTGGCAAGCCCAGAGCCCGAACCCCCTCAGCGGAGAAGAGCATCCTTCCTGTTAGAGCCTGCGCCCCCTGCAGGCCTACTAACCAAGCTACAGACACTGGGCTTCACCATGTCTTGACCAGTCCAGAGCTGTCAAAGGAAAAATCACTTTACCTGCTGCTTAAAACAGAGGAGACTCATTGGGGATGGAGACCACCGCTCCCTCTCTGGGGAACCCCTGACGGGGAGGGGCCCTGCTTCTCCTTCCGGTAAACTGCCCCTTCACCCCTTCCCAGTCCCAGGTACATGTGTGTTTATTCCTGAATGAAAGAGTTCTTGCCTACTGAGAAGGAAACAGTCATGTCAAAGACTTGGTCCCTCTCCACAAAGGAACTCAAATTTTGTAAAGGATTCTGCTTACATTTAATAGACACAAACTAAGAACGAAATTCCGGGGTGTGGGGGAGTTTTAAAGTAATAAAAGAGGAGATTGGGGATAAAGAGACGGCTTACAGCTGGCTGTCGAGAGTACTCGTTGATCTCCCACAGGGCAGGGTTGGGTTCCCAGCACCCACACGGCAGCTCACACCCATTTCTATTATCAGTGTCAGGGATTCTGATGCCCTCTTCTGGCCTCTGCAGGTACTGCATGCAGATGGTGCTCATACACTCAGGCAAAACACTCATACACGTAAAATTAAAATAAATTATAAAATACATATTTACAAACAAGAGAAGTCCCACAGATACATTTTAAAATGCTCACTTAAAATATATTACATGCTCAGATATACAATAAGCTATGCATGGTAGCTCATGCCTATAATCTCAGTACTTGAGAGGTTGAAGCAGGAGGATTACTGAGAGTTCAAAGTCAGCCAGCCTTGCATACACAATGAATTCTAAGACAGCCTGGACTATAATGTGGGAGCTTATCTCAAAAAACCAAAAACCCCCAAAACAATAACAAAAACAAAACAGAATGAACAGATCTACCATTATCAGCTGATACAGGATGGAGTGGAACGAGCCACGTGAACAGACCTCTGTCAACTGAACAAGAACAAGCTTATAGCAGGAGGGGAACACACATTAACAGGAAGATTACTCAGTTTGGTAAGGGGGGAAGTGTGCTGAGCCCCTGATGAACTAAAAGGCCGCCATGAGAAAGACCAACCTTAAAACACCAGGCCTGGGTGCGAACAGAATAAGCATTTATCAGACTGCTGCTTGAGGACTAGGAGGAAAATTGTCTAAACTTGGAGGCCATGGAAGAAAAATCACAGACGTGACAGGTTTGACTATGTAACAGTTCAAAGCCTTTGAGTGGAGAAATAAAACCAATGTCAAAACCAAACAAAAAACAAAAACAGAACCCCTGACTCAGAAGGGAAACAGCAGCCCTCAGCCAGGACAGGACAGCAGGAGAAAAAAAAAACATATTTTCACAGAGTTTGTACAAGATAAAAATGCCAATAGATAAATGGCAAAATTCCTGAGGAAAAATACATACAGTAAATAATCTCTGAGGAGGGTTGCTTGGCCTGGCTGGAAATTTGAAGCAAAATAATGAAGTGCTGTTCTTTGCCCATGAAATTAGCACACACTAAATACAATCATAAACCCCGGTGCTGGCAAGATCCTTCTGGTGGCGTGTTTTGGTACAGCCCCACTGAGAAGCAGTTTGGAAGCACATATTGTAAGTGACAAAAACATTCATACCTACTGATGCGGAGATATCGCTTCTGGGAAACTGCAGAGAAGGTAATTGAGAATATGAGAAAAGGGGCCTTCAATATAATGATCATTATCCTAGCATTATCTACAATAATGAAAAACTGGAAGCGGTCCAAGGCCTGCGGGGCTGGGGGGAGAGCGATCCCTTCATAGCCTCCAACTGCCGGGAGAGCAGAGGCAGGCTCGAAGTTCCCAAAAAGTTATCGCTGGCAGAGACTGCCTCCGGGTCTAATATTTCTAATATTTCTCCTTGACTATATTACAAAGCACATACACTCGTAAGCCTGGGGAAATGCTGCTTTAGTTTTTCACGTCTGTGTGTGCGTGTGGCGGTCAGGATGGTTTCTGCGGTCAGTTCTTGCCTTTCACTTTTATGTGGGTCCCGGGGATTGAACTCAGGATGTGCGGCAAGTGTCCTTACACCTGCGGAGCCATCGGTAGCCCCAGAAGATGTTTTTAGAACCTGTGGTCTCATCAGACATAAGCACCAAGCATGTAAGCTTTCTATATGCATTCATCTTCTAAAAATGAAATGAAATTGTGTATCTCACGTCACTTTTGAAATTAATAATAGGGCCTCAATATTTTCAATCATTTATACGATCTACTAAATTAGCTTAATTTTTGTACAATATTTCTTGAAAGATGCACTGGACTATTTAATCAATTTCCTTTTTTTTTTTTTTTTTTTTTTTTTTTTTAAATACAGGGTCTCTCTGGGTAGCTCTGGCTGGCCAGGAACTCACTGAGATCTGCCTGCCTCTCCCTCCTGAGTGCTGGGATTCAAGACATACACCACCACGTCCAGGTCACCAGTTCCCCTATGTTGGATTTTTTTAGTTTGTCCGTCTGTCTCTTTCTCTGATCCTGAAAGAAATCCCCATAGCAGCTGCATCCTGCCAACAATATTTCCTTACACCTACTCACGGATCGAAGAAGATCAAAACAGAGTTTTCTGAAATATACTGCCAAATATATTTTTTTTAAATTCTAAGGTCATTTTCTCAAGTTGTAATAATTTTGATCAAAATTATCATCATTTATGAAAAATGAGACTATTACTGCTTGATCTTATGTGCCTCTGCTTTGGGGTGGGGGTGGGGTCGCTCTGGAAGACCCGAACCCTACCGCCTGCCTAGTAAAAATTCTTTTTTATTAGCTTAACAGACTCTCACAGTTGCCTGAACAGTGAGGAGCGAGAACAGTCTAGGCTGATTATGGCCACCTACTTTACTATTTATTTATTTTGATGTGGTGGGCTGAGGACCCAGGGCTGACAGGGGAGCCAAAGGCGACGCCTGTCCCAGTGTTTCTCAGGGAGTGTTGGGTACCACTCTCTGCTTTCTTCCATGAACGCAGATGTGTTGAGTGCAGCTTGAGAAGAAAAACTGACAAAGTGTAAAACAAACAAAACAAAAGGCAGCAAATTCTCCAGCCCGATAGCCTGGAGCCAGGGTGACACCATGGCCAAGGCCACTCTTAGGAAAGGAAGCACCTACTTGGGTCCTCCTTCACAATAGATCCTGAATGGGATCCTTTTGGACATTGCCACTGTTTCCTGGTCCAGGCCACTTCCATCTGTGAGCTGGGTGTACACTACAGCTTCCTAACTGGTGACGCTTCCATCCGTGCCGCCGGCAGATCTCTCCTCAGTACGGTAGGAAGGTGTGCTGATGTACAGCTATGATCCTAGCACTCAGAAGGCTGAAGCATGAGGGTGACAAATCTGAGGCCAGTCCAGGCTATAGAGTGAAGCCTGTCTCAAAATTACATACATACATACATACATACATACATACGTACATACATGCATATGTACATACATGCATATGTACATACATATATGCATACACATACATTGTTTTAGTCACTGTCATATTGCTATGAAGAGACACCAGGACCAAGGTAACACTTAAAAAGAAGGCATTTAATTGGGGACTTGTTTACAGTTTCAGAGGGTTAGTACATTATCATCATGGTGGGGAGAATGGCAGCATGATGACATCAGCTGGAGCAGTAGCTGAGAGCTACATCCAGAGAGAGAGAGACAGAGAGAGAGATATGAGGGGAGGGGAGGGGAGGGGAGGGGAGGGGAGGGGAGAGGAGAGAGAGGAGAGAGAGGAGAGGAGAGAGAGAGAAGAGAGGAGAGAGAGAAGAGAGAGAGGAGAGGGAGAGAGAAGAGGGAGAGAGAGAGGAGAGAGAGAAGACAGAGAGAGAGAGAGAGAGAGAGAGGAGAAGAGAGAGAGAAAGAGAGAGAGAGGAGAAGAGAGAGGAGAGAGAAGAGAGAGAGAGAAAGAGAGAGAGGAGAAGAGAGAGGAGAGAGGAGGAGAGAGAGGGAGAGAGAGAGAGAGAGAGAGAGAGAGAGAGAGAGAGAGAGAGAGAGAATATGTTGGGCTTGGTGTGAGTTTGAAACCTCAAAGCCCACCCCCAGTGACACACTTCCTCCCATAAGGCCACACCTCCTAATCCTTCTCCAATAGTGCTACTCTCTGATGACTACCAATCAAACAGATGAGCCTATGGGGCCATTCTTACTTGAGTCACTACATGGTGTGAGCAACAGACTGCCTCAGGACTTCACTTTATGTAATAATCCTATTCTCTTCTGTTACTTGCAGCCAAAAAGTACTCTAACTAGTCGGGCGGTGGTGGCGCACGCCTTTAATCCCAGCACTTGGGAGGCAGAGGCAGGCGGATCTCTGAGTTCGAGACCAGCCTGGTCTACAGAGCTAGTTCCAGGACAGAAACCAAAACCACAGAGAAACCCTGTCTCGAAAAACCAAAAAAAAAAAAAAGTACTCTAACTAAAGCACATTAGAAGATCAACCTAACCCTGTCTCCAAAAACAAAAAACAACAACAACAAAAGATCAGCCCCCAGGTAGAAAACTGGCCTTTAAATCAGACAAATGGGAGACAGGAGGCTGGAGTATAATCTTATGATTATACTCAACTAATAAAGGGAATGCCGGGGGCATGTGGGTTATAGATTATTTTTATTTAAAATCTGCATCACATTTTTGTATTGTGTGCACACATATACCATGACAAGCATGTGGAGGTCGGAGGACAGCTTGCAGGAGCTGTTTCTCTCCTATCATTCCCAGGGGTTGAATTCAGGTCATTAGACTTGGTGGCAGATGCCGTAGTAACCGAGACAACTCATTGGGCCCTGCCTTAGTTTCGTTTTTGTTGATGAGGTTAAAATACTCTGGGGGAAAAGAGCCACTTACGGGAGAAAAGGTTTATTTTGACTCACAGTCTCATGTTATATCCTATCACGGCGGGGAAGCCAGCATCAGGAGCTTGAATAACTGGTTGTATCCACAGCCAATCGCAGAGAGAAATGAATGCCTGCCCATTTGCTTGCTTGTGCTCAGCTCAGTTTCCCCCTCTTACACTGTGTAGGGCCCCCTGCCTAGGGAATGGCACTGCCCATGGTAGACTGGGGGGGGGGGTGTCTTTCCACATCAATGAACTTAATTAAGACAATCCTCTATAGACACACCACAAGTCAACCTAACAGATGATCCCTCATGGAGACCCCCTCAGGTGATTCTCCATTGTATCGAGTTGACAATTAAGGTAATCACCACACCCAGATTAAAGTATTAAAGCTGAAGGCAAATGCCACACGTGCCTGTGGATTGAGAGGGCAGACTCTATTCTGGGCCATTCGCACTACTGAAATAACACGTTTCCTCTGTCTGCAGTGAATGAGAAGGAAGCAAAGTCAGAATGGCGGGCACGTGAGGTCAGATGCCAGAGAGACTAAAATGCTAACGATTCTTCTCCCTGGTCCACCTCCTTTGTCTCTTTCTATGACTTCATCTTAGCAGAAAAGCCATGCTCCGTCCCAACAGTCCTCAGGAGGCTGAAGTATCATGACTTCTCCAGGGGACACACGGATCCCAATTCCATTTCAGGAATACACAGCTTTTATTATTTTTGGAAAGCCTGTCTATAGAGCAGAAAGATTCCGCCTAGTACTTCCTGGGCTGTGGCTGCTGAGCGCACTTTCTAAATGAAAGCTAAGAACAAGGTATCTATTTTCTTTCTGGGGGTTGGAGAGAGAAGTTCACAGAAAGACTTCCTAAGTGAAAATGTCCACACTGGTGTTTCATTGTCCAGCCCACAACGTCTGATTACTGATCCCCCCCTGCAGGTCTGTGGGCGGCTGCGGGAATACTGAGTCACAGCTGCCCTCCAGCACACAAGCCTCAGGAACCCCTCAGGCCCAGGTTCCCTCTGGGCGAGCTAATTGCCGCTTGTCATGGCTGCTAGCCTCTATTCGTGGCAATTTATCAGTGTGTGGCTAATCGTTGCCTTCAAAGAGAAAGGAAACGCTGATTTGAAATATGTTGGACAAAGGACATATTTGAGAGCTTGCTTCAGAAATCTCTGCGATGATGGCAGGCCACAGTCAGAGCAGAGATAAGACTGCTGCCAGTGCCCCAGGTGACTCAGGAGGACGGGACACTCCTCCTTAATAACAGGACGTGTTCTTTGTCTGGGAAGAACGGGAAGTAGCATGGATCAAGGTCTTTTCGGTTCTCCAGGGAAGGAAGAACTGAACTTTCACACCTTGTCCTACTTCTGTTTGGAGCTTTCCTTTTGATTTTTTTCTCGCTGATGTTTTCTTTCCCCTTTATCTGTCCTTACTACCTTGTTTCCTCTACGGAGTGAAAGAGATTGGACCAGGAAGCTAGGAGTGCTTCTTTCAGACTCTCCTGGACTCCAGGGGACTTCTGGCCCCAGACAGAAGCAGAAGCGGGTGCTGAGATGCTAACCCAGCAGCCTGAGGCCTGCAGATATATAGAAGGTGTAGGGGTGAGTGCTGGGCATGATAAAGGGCCTCCCCAGCATCTCCTCTCTCTAGCAGGCAGCTCTGTGGGATGGAAGCCACAGGAAGCCCTGCTCCACTTCAGAGAGAGGTCCTGGCCACGCATTCTCGGGTACCACTGCTGATTCTGCTCCTCTCCCCCACTGCAGAAGACATTGCCACTCTCCGTCCCTCATCATCCCGGAGTCTTGGCCTCCCCTCGTCTGTCTGACAAAGTTCTGCCAATTTTTAAAAATTCGTAAAAATTTTCCATCTCTTACTCAAATCGTCATCAGCTCTACCCTGGACTGAATCCAACTCGCTTCCAGGAAAGGAAAAAAAGAAAAAGAATATCTGGAATGCAAATCTGATCACTTTACTTTTGGGGCTAAAATCCTTCAAAGGTCACAGGATAAAATCTAGAAACCCCAGTGTGTCCTGCAAGACCATCCAAAAGCAGCTTCTAGGAGTCAGATCAGAGAAGACATGGCCAGTGTCTGCAGCTTCCCTCTGGTGCCAGGGTTGGAGCTGCTTCCTGCCGTTGGAATGACAATGGGCCACCCCTGGGAGCAGCCGTGGGACACCCTACTGAGCCAAGCTCACTAGGAAGGTGGCCTGGAGTCAGATCTGTACAGGACCCTGGAAAATGGTCAAGGTCAAAGGTGTTCGGGTGGTAGCCAGGGGGTGGTGGCACACGCCTTTAATCCCAGCACTTGGGAGGCAGAGGCAGGCGGATCTCTGGGAGTTCGAGGCCAGCCTGGTCTACAAGAGCTAGTTCCAGGACAGGCTCCAAAACCACAGAGAAACCCTGTCTCGAAAAACCAAAAAAAAAAAAAAAAGGTGTACGGGAGGGAAGAAACAGAGCTGGACAATTTTGCCACAACTGGTGACAAAGAGACTTGTGATTAGCAATGTTACTGGGCTCAAGCATAACCAGAGCCTAAAAAGCAATCGTATTCCGCGTGCCTGCCCCTTAGAGAGCCCCACTCTTTAGAAGATAATCTTTCGAGTCATACAGCCGCAGGGCCCCGTGGGTGCTCACGTACAGCCTCCTTAGGATCCAGTTTATCCAGAGATAAACCGGCCACGTGCCAGAGGACACATGCCAGCTCTCCACGGTCACCCTGACCTCTGACCCCACAGAGCATTCAGTTATTAAGGGCGCAGCCATGAGCATCACGGAGCACAGAGAACAGCTTGCTCTTGGAGCTGCAGGTCACACTGGGCCCTTTCTCCAGCGTGACCTTCACGAGAGATCACACTTTTGTGATCACATGTGGCCATGCTTCCGCCAGCCCGGCTCCTCATGCCTTTATCCATCATGCTGCCGCAAACCTCGGCAGTCTGCGGAGACTGCAGCTTCGTAAATGCACAGAAGGAAGAGTCTGGAGGCCAGAGGCCCCTCAGGTCCCTGGACAGCTTTCCCAAGCAGAGCAGCAGGCTGGCACTGGGCTTATCCCTACTAGCGTATCCCGCCGGCCAGAGTCACAGTCCACAGGTCCAGCATAGGGGGAGGGGGTGAAGGAGAGCGCCATCCCGATAGCCAGTGCTCATGGTCTGCTATTCTTTTCACTGCTGTGACCAAACACCTGCCAAGAAACAACCTAAGGGAGGAAGGGGTTAGAGCTTAAAAAGGGGCGGAGAGCATCATGGCTGGGAAGGCACGGCCCTGGGCGGTAAAAGCTGGCCACACCCTGAGTGGACAGGAAGTGAGGCCAACCTATAAAATCTCTAGGCCGGCTCCTAGCGACACACTTCCTCCATCGGGGTCCCACATCCTGACGCTTCTACGGCCTTCCCAAACAGTATGAAGCTTAGGGGATAATTTCACATCTTAACTGTACCTGACCTCAACACTTCTGCTTCTTGCCCTGTTTCTGGACTCTGTGATCTGGCGGGGGGGCGGGGGGGGGTTGGCCCCAGGAAATGATAAGTGGCCTAGTGGATGCCCAGAGTCACCAGGCCAGTGGAGCTTCTCAGACTTCCAAGTGAACGGCATTTGTTGGAGGCGAACTCCCTTTCTTCCACAGATTGCTCAGTTTCAAGGAGTCTGAAGCTGTTTGAGAGAGAGGCTCCCTTGCCCACAGTGCCGCATGCCGAAAGGCACTTACCTTCGTGAGCTGCTGCTCTGAGGAGAATCCCAGACCAAACACTGTGTTGGCTCTGCTGTCTGCCCACTGCCCGAACTTCTGCGAGGTTTTGGTGAACGTCATGTTCGGGGTGATGGTGCTGTTTATGATCACCTGCAGGAGACAGCCCAGAGGGGAAGGGCGTTAGCTGTGGACGGGACCCTTTTCTCCTGACAAAGGCCATGGCTACGGGACACTTCCTCTGTCCTGCTGGATTTGCTCCTGGGCTGTTCTTACCAGGGCAGACACACAACCACAACAAAGGGCAACTCCAGATGCTTCTCAATGGAAGCCTAAGATAGACCTTTCATAAAACCAACAGGAAAACATCTCTCCTGAGAACCGTTTCCAAAACTGATGTTTATTGCCTCACAGGTGCCAAGTATCAAAGTTCCCTTAAAGGTTGGCCGTGTGTGGCCCTCCCCACCACACCCCACCTCCCTTTTGAATTCCCAGGCACTCTAACAGCCAGCAGAACCAGTTAATACTTCCACCAGCCTTTGCTTCCCAAGGGGAAGGAGAAGATTCCCATCTGGAGCGTAGGTAGGGGGCTAATCAACAGTAGACCAGTCATACTGGTGTGAGCGGGGAGACTGTAAGGAATGGCTCAGGGGCCTGGCGCTGGCTGTTACCACCCCTTGGCCTCAAATGAAGAAAGAAGTGGAGGGTCCATGTGGTGTATGTGTTTTCTAGCTTTGTATTTCTGGTTACCAGAAGGGCTGCCATGAAGTTACTATCCAATGTTCTGAAGGAAGGCAGTGCTCACTAGATGGCCCCTGGGTTGGTCACATCCATATCCTTAGGGGTTCTCTGGATGTCAATAGATAGAGGCTGCCCGGAGCGGCTCTCACTTTCTCAGAGTTCACCACGCTGCAGTAGCTCTTTAAAACTAAACAGTTTCTCAGTTATTTCATCTAATCTTATCTTTAAAGAAGGGGAATCGGAGACTCAACAAAGTCAAGTGGCTTGTTCAAGGTCACAAACCAGCAAGCGGTTAGAAGGGTGTGGTTAACTGTTTCAAGGGCAAGACCTATTCATCCTGCTTGGGGATGAGCTCAGCTTCTTTGACCTATGAACTTATCAACTTTGGAGAGCTCCCAGCCATTCTTTTCACAGAGTGCTCCTGTGCCGTCTTTTCTCCTTGCCTCTTTCCGCAACTCCAGTTATACGCAACATGCTAGACCCTATGAGTGTGCTGAGACTGTTTCACGTTGACCGACTACCACTCCCTTCTCTCTTGGTTCTCTGTGGTTTAACTGGGACATTTTTAAAAAGATTTACTTTTTGTTTTTAACTATGTATATGTGTTGGGAAAGAAGGAATGTCTGCGAGCACAGGTGCCTGTGGAAGTTATAAGTGTTGGGTGCCCTGAAGCTGGAGAAAGAGTAATAGGTTGCTGTAACACGGGTGCTGGGCTTTGAAAACAGGTCCCAAGGAAGAACACTGTTTGTCACCACTAAGCCATTTCTCCAGGCCCCGATCTGGGCATTTTTAATTGATCTGTTTTCTTGGCGGTTGATATAGTATATCTGCTGTAAAATCTACCCACTCAGTACCTTGTGGGGGTGGGGGCGAGGGAGGAACAAAGAGAATGGAGGAGTTTTAATTGGTTACCTAGTTTTGCTTTGTAGCTCTAACTAGCCTTGAACTCACCATCCGCCTTCTTCAGCCTCCCCAGTTCTGAGATTCACCACCATTCCTGCCTCCGCTGAGTTATTTTTAAAATCTAGCATATTCAATATTTGAAAAAAATATATTCCAAAACCAGGCATGATAGAGTACCCTTTAATTCCAGCAATTGGGAGGTAAAAGAGGCAAAAAGATCTCTGAGAATTTGAGGTTCCCTGATTTACAAACTGAGTTCCAGGTCAGTTAGGGTCCACTTCGTGAGATCTTTTCTTAATCAAAACCAATCCATCAATATTCTAAATCCCTGAGGATAGTCTTCCCTTTGCCCGTTTTGTTCATTTCCTCTCTGTTTCCTCAATAAACTGATGTATTTATTTCAAAATCCTGATGGAAACACTAACAGCTGGACCATCTCTGAATCTTTCATTATCTGGGCTTCCCCTCCTGACTCGAGGCATATGGTCCCAGATTTCTGCAGGTCTAGTTTTTTTGGTTTTTAAATCTCATGCTGAATGCAAAGACTCCATAGAATGTGACCATCTGCCAGAGCACGCTCCCCTTCCTCTGGGCTGGATGAATTAGGCAGACAGGAAGTCCCTTCATCTCAGGGCCGGACTGGGTCAGGTTGGGTGTCAGCTCCCACGGGACTCAGTCTAACTTTGGTTCACTCCTGGACTCAGGACAGTCTCTTTAAGGAGTCAACAGAGAGATCTTTATCTCCTCTGTCCTGAAGGACTGTGGAGAGTCAGGACTATCCTTGAGAAGTTTTCAGCTTGCTTTCATAGCTTGTTAATTCCACAGATCTTCCCAACTAGGCCACCCTCCTATACTAGCTTCAGACCTTTTATGTAGTTGAGCATGACCTTGAACTCCTGATGCCCTGCCTCTACCTACCAAGTGCTGGGATTATACACATGTCCCACCACCCAGATGGCAAATTGTGAAGGCACCATGTGCTTGGGGTTACTCAAGTCTGCACTCTGCCATTTAAGCAATGTGACCGTCAAGATCTCCACTGGTCTCTCTACCCTTAGAAGCATTTCTGCAGGGCCCAGCTCTGTGTACAGCCTTGAGCTGCCCCAGTCCTTAAGTGTCCAGGTGACAGGGTGTGACGGAGCCCAGTATCCCTGCATCCGTTCTCTGCTCTCTTTGAGGCCTTCATGTTTTTGTGTGTAAACCCTTGGCAAGGACTTGGTTTCTGTACACTGTAAATTAAGAAAATGTCTTGGGTGGGGGAGACGGGAGCCGACCATTTTGAAGTTCCTCAATTTTCAGTTTCATCTCTTTGGCCACTGCTAAGTGCTGATTCCTCTCCCTCAGCAGGATGTCTGCCAGGGCCCAGCCCCAACTGTCAGCCTGTATCCAGAATTGGCAAATGTCTATATGAGGAAATCCGCCCATTTTGGCTGAGCGGACCCATCTCTCTGGAATTTTGGTCTTTCTAGCCCTCAACATTCTATAGATCTTTGATGCCCTCAAATCACATTTATGGGAACAGGGACGTAGCACAGTGCTTGCTTCACGTGTTCAGTTCCCCAGTACTGCCCCCCAAAGTCGTATTTCTTCCACTTGTTACCAGAGAGAACCCTGGCCCAGGAGAAGCTTCATAATTCACCTAGAAGCTAAGTGCTGAATCAGGACAAACTCAGACACATTTCGCGATATGCTGGGACATTATTCTACCATGTTTACGGGAAACATGCAATCTCTCATAAGGTTGCTGCTCATGGCCTACTGAGCCAAACTGGGCTCAGGCACGCCAGTCTAGTTTGTTGGACAGGGTTTAAGCCCAGCTACTCTCCAAGTCCAGGAACGCCCTGTATTCATTCAAAGCAGGAATTCCAAGAGTGCTCGCCACCTGCTCATCTCCCTTCTCTTCCATCTGTAGCACGTGATGGAAAGCAGAAGAAGGAGCTGTTGAACTGCAGCACATAACCGCAGACTCCTCTGTCTCCTTCCTGCCTGTCTCCATGGGTCCTGTGTCTCTGTCTCTAACTCCAGGACAGCCCTTCTACCCGTACAATTATACTGCGCACTTCCCTGGTAACAAAAGGGTTGTTCGTCCTTGGGATACAAAATGCTGACCTTGCAGAACTCGTGAGGATTTTGCAGAGGGAGCTGCAAGCATCCTCCTCGTTCCTCATTAAAAGGTCTGTAGTTACCAGTCCCTGTCGTCAGCATGAAGATGCCAGCGCCCTTATCTACGAGCTAGAGGAGAGCCAGGAGGGGGAAAAGCGAAAGCCACACTTTCCACACTGCCCTTGTAATTGCTCACGCTGGCTGCCTGCGGCCTTCAGATGCCTTAGCTGGTTCTGAACGGTTTACCCAAGGTTCTGAGACTTCCTAGATCTGGAAGGAAGGAAGAGAGGGGAGGAGAGGAAAGAAACGGTGGCAAGGAAGGCTACTAATCAGTACTACAGCGTCGCTTTCCTGTGCTTTAACTACCGAGGTGGTTAGTCTGAGCAGTGTTGCATCCAGAGCAGTAGGTGAGACAGCTGGCTGGCTACCCTCCCAGAAAACCTACAACATTCACCTCCGCAGGAGCAGCAAGAATGACACCCCCGCGAGCATGCTGTCAAAATATCCCCAGTCTTGGAATCTTCTTTTCTTGTCACTGACACGGGAACAGCCCCTGGCTGCACGGCCTTGTCCTTCAGACAGACTGGGTGGCAGTCGGTAGGGCCTGCTCCTTCTGTGCCTGCCCCTCCTGGCTAACTGTGTTTGCACCTAGAAGGCTTTGTGTTTCTCCTGGTGACTCTGAGCTTTGGCTCTTGCCCTTCTCAGGCATGGAGGAAGGAGGGAAAGAGCGTGAGCACAGACAGAAAGACCTTTAGAAAAATGACGTTTCTGTTTTTTGAAAAAGCACCTTGCCGTAGCCCAGGATGGCCTTGAACTCAGAGCCTCCTGACTTAGACTCCAGGTGTTGGATTATAGATATGTACCTCCAAACCCAGCTGAAAAGACTTTTTTAAAAAAAGAAATTATTTATGTACTTTATGTATATGAATATTCTGTCTTCATGCACACCAGAAGAAGGAATCTGATCCCATTACAGATGGTTGTGAACCACCATATGGGTGCTGAGAATTGAACTCAGGACCTCTAGAAGAGCAGTCAAGTACTCTTAACCACTGAACCATCTCTCCAGGCCCCCCAAAAGGCCTTTTAATCTGCTGTGGGTCACAATGGTGAGTGCCCTGTGCAGCTGGGTGGACAGGAGGGAAAGCCTGAGGTTCAGGACAAAGAGATGCAAACTTAAGGGACTCAGGGCAGTTTAGTTATGGGCAAGCGATAATGTGCTCCTGGGAGAACAGGGAGCTAGGGAAGGCTGACAGACAGAACTTCCCAGCGCAGCTTTACTGGCAATGTGGAAATATATGATCGGTACAGTCAAAGTAAGTCAGACACCATCAAGGGTTTGGGCAGGAGTGTGGAGCAATGAGGCTGCTGTAGGTCAGCAAAACTATTAAAAAAATAATGTGGGTTCTCCAATATTTAGCAACTCCAGTTCTGAGCATGGGGAATGTACAGGAGTGCTCATTGGGCAGCGTGTGTGCAAAAGCAGCCCCCCCCACCAACAGGGCGGGGGTATCATGAACCGTAGCATGCCCATAGGAAATGCTGTCTATCAGGAGAATCAACCACGGCCTCGGGCATCGCCATCGGTCAGTCACGAAACACATCATTTGTTCTTCTTTATAAGGATCTCATCAAGAACACACAAGGGATGTCTATTGTATAAAAGCCAGAACCAGATAAAATAAACAACACGCTATTTACGTCAGGGGTCAACACACTATAATCCTCAGGCCAAATCCAATAAGCAGACTATGTTTTTAAAAAGAGTTTTACTGGGTTACAGCCGACCATTTACATATATAGTCTATGACCATTTTCTTGCCACAAAGGAAAAACAGAAAAGCTGCAAGGGATCATAAAAGAAATTACTCTCTGGCTTGTTGAAAGGCCTTCCAACCTCTGGAACACACACACACACACACACACACACGGCAACACTACCAAGGGAATGAATGCCTGCTACAGTTTCAGGACAGGAAAATCTCTAATGGGTGAATGGAGATCGTGTGATTAGGGAGAAGCCCACACATGCTTCTGGAATACGGTCAGTTTCCAACTTAAAATATTTCTACTTAAGAGTCGTTGACTTTATCATGGTATGAAAGCGATTCATACTCATTAGAAATCATACTTCAAATTCTTTTTTTTAAATATTTATTTATTGTGTATACAATATTCTTTCTGCGTGTATGTCTGAAGGCCAGAAGAGGGCACCAGATCTCATTACAGATGGTTTTTGAGGCACCATGTGGTTGCTGGGAATTGAACTCAGGACCTTTGGAAGAACAGGCAATGCTCTTAACCACTGAGCCATCTCTCCAGCCCCATACTTCAAATTCTTATTTATTGTATTTTTGCAGTGCTGGGTTTGAAACACAGGGCATTGGGCGTGCAGGTAAGAGCTATACTAAAGCCCCTAAGTTTTGATCTTTCCCAGCTGGTGATACCTAGCATGGTCCTCTGCTGGACAGCAGCGGTGTGCCGCAATCAGCCCTGTGGTCACACAGTGAACATTAGCACTTCACAGCACCTGTGTGGCTCAGCTGGGGCAATCAGTAGGCTGGTGTATTCAATGAGTGTGAACTGGGGCAATCAGTAGGCTGGTGTATTCAATGAGTGTGAACTGGGGCAATCAGTAGGCTGGTGTATCCAGTGAGTGTGAACTGGGGCATTCAGTAGGCTAGTGTGTTCAATGAGTGTGAGCTGGGGCAATCAGTAGGCTGGTGTGTTCAATGAGTGTGATCTGGGACATTCAGTAGGCTGGTGTGTTTGATGCAGTGTAAACTGGGGCATTCAATAGGTTAGTGTGTTCAATGAGTATGAACTGGGCCATTTAGTAGGTTGGTGTGTTCAATGCAGTGTGAACTGGGGCATTCAGAAGGTTAGTGTGTTCAATGAGTGTGAGTTGGGGAATTCAGAAGGTTGGTGTGTTTAACACAGTGTGAACTGGAGCATTTGTAGGTTGGTGTGTTCAGTGTAGTGCTTTGCTATGTTGCTTTCAATCTGCCATGAGCTTTTTGAGTTGTATACAGGGCCTCTGTGCTTCGGGACCTATGTCAACTGAGTAGGAGAGGCATGAGGGGCCACTTTAGTATTAATTTTACATCGACGTTAACTGTTACTCAAGCCCGTAACAGAACTGTTAGGGAGGCTCGTCTTCAGCGTGAGAGGAGGATGTGGCCCGAGACACTGGCAAGTCGCACTGAGGACAGAGGGGCTGTACTTGTGGAATCTAATCTTAGAGGAAAGGTGGGGCTCAAGGAGACTGTGGGGCAAGCAAGGAAGGGGTCACAGAAGTGGGAAGATCACAGAGGAAGAGGACAAGAAGCCTGGGGCAGAGAACTGCCACCAAGAAACACACGAGGAAGAGCAGGTGACAAACACAAACACAGATGGCGCTAAAGTGGGAGGAGAATGAGGACAGCTGACAGACAGGGAAGAGCTGGGCCTCCAGGGCACAAGGGAAGAGATGACTGGGGGAGAAGCTCAGGCCCAGTGGGGAGAGGGTCTCCTCTGTAAGGCATCCCACGCTGTAAGGTGGGCTGCCAACTCCTCCAAACACCTCCTGAGTTCTCTCTGCAACTTCCACGTGGAACGGGACCCTGATGAAAGATCCAGTCCCAGCAGGGCACTTGAATCAAGTTTTCTTAGGGTGCCCCAAACACGGCGACAGGGTCTTGGAAGAAGGCCAGGTGGGAAGATGAAGCTGGAGGCTGGAAGAACTTAGTTGAGAGTTAGTTGTTCTACACACGAGAGGCTACACGGTATAGCAACCAGAAAGTGGCTGCCCGCTCCCGACGTGGATTAGCAAGATGCTTCCTTCCTGTCCTTTGTCTCCTTCGTGCATCAGAGATGGAAGAAAATCTGACATTCATAGAAAACCTACTGTGTGGTCAGAACATTCCAGAAACTCACTCTCTTAACAAAGGGGCTCGACATTTTTTCAAAAGAGGAAACTATAATGGTGGATAGAAGATAGAACCTTTGTTTTTTGTTTTTTAATATTACACCTATTTGTGTGTGTGTGTGTGTGTGCGCGTGAGAGAGAGAGAGAGAGAGACAGAGAGAAAGAAAGAAAATGCTACTGTGCATTTATGGAGCTCAGAGGACAACTTTGGGAGCTGGCTCTTGCCTTCCATCATGTGGGTCTCAGGGACCAAACCTATACTTCAAAGACTGGCAGCAAGCACCCTTACCTGCTGAGCCGTCTTACTGACTCCTGATTGTGTTTTTTGAAAGCAACTTTACATTCCTAGAATACCCTAAGCATTCTAGGGTTCCAGCTGCTTCTCTCCTTTGACCACCATGGTCAGGCAGAACTTTTGGCACAGTGAGCACTGCTAATATTTGTAGAACAGACGGCCTCTGAGGTCACTGCCAATGTAGATTCCCTGTGATCCCATAAACAGCCAGGAGCCAAGGGCAGGAGAGTCATCCAGAGTCCCCGGGAGAAGCACGTGCACCAGGCAAGCCCTGCCCACAGGCGCAGGCAGCTTCTCAGAAGGACGGTAGTGACTAACTTGGTCCACAAAGAGTTCCAAACCCACAGTGAAATCGAGGCTGCGATGGCTCAGTTAGCAAATGCTCTGGGGATGGAGCTTCATCACGGAGCCGGCCGTTCTGTGCACGCTCACCACAAATCATGTGGCTACTGTGATAGCCACGGCTCACGGCAGTGCTCTAAGGAGCTGGGAATTAGGCTCAGTAACTCTGTGGCCCCCTTCTTCCAACAGCAATTAACAGGGTGAACCTTTCCAGGCTTGCCCTTGGCAGTGGCCAGGCCCTTGCTCACTATCCTTCTGTACACACCCAGACAGGGATAGCCATACCTGACATCATCACAGCTTACACCCCATCACAGCTACACCCCATCACAGCTACACCCCATCACAGCTACACCCCATCACAGCTACACCCCATCACAGCTACACCCCCATCACAGCTACACCCCATCACAGCTACACCCCCATCACAGCTACACCCCCATCACAGCTACACCCCCATCACAGCTACACCCCCATCACAGCTACACCCCCATCACAGCTACACCCCCATCACAGCTACACCCCCATCACAGTTTCTTACCCATCATGTCTATGGTGCTACCCACTATAGCTTGGCTCTGAGACAAGTAAGCACCCCAAGTATACCTTTTCCCAAGCTGACATGCAGGGAACAAGTATCCAGGAGTCCCACACATAGACATGGGACCCACATCACCTCCCAGGGCTTGGGGAATGCTGAGGTAGAACACAGCAGGGCCCTCAGCAGGCCATGTCTTTAGGCCACACTGGAAGGGACACATGCCATACTGTGCCTGAATGGAAATGTCTTCATGGTTCAGGAAAGTGAAGAGCGGGGTGGAACGGGGTCACCCTGCAGTAAGCAGTCCGTATGCTCTCAGGGCGGGGAGGCCCCTGGTCACCGCAGGGAAGAGGCACTTGCAGTGCCTGGGACAGGATGACAGCAGCTCTATTGCTGGTTCCAGCCCCTCCCTCCCTGAGAGCCTATGCTCTTCCAGCAACTGAGTTCATGCAGCCACTGCATCTGCTGTGGCCTTAGCTCAAAAATGAGTCCCTTTCCATCCTAGCAACTTGTGACCAAAGTACATCTTCTCCATCCAAGAGGGACGAGACAGGATGCTTTCCTAGTAAGCAATACCCCGTGCCCTGGGAGGCACAGCCGGTCTACACATGCCAAGCATGAGTTAAGAGGCCACAAGTTTGGCATGTCCAGGCCAACAAAGAGAAGCAGGACCTAGGCCTGCCTTGGGTAACCCAGGTATGGCCCATGAGCTGAGACATGGTTCCCAGTTCAGATCAACATTTACAATCAAAGGCCCTAAATAAAACAGTCATTCTCACGTGGTAGAGAACGCAGCGACAGCGGAGTGATAAGACAGCCATGATCTCCCGGGCATGAGTGCATCCCTGCCGGAGTCAGCCCACAGGAAGGTACTGGGCCGTGCATGTATGGTTTGTGGGATGTAAAGCCTAAGTGAACACAGAACCACAATGCATGTTCACAAACCGGGAGAAACGAGCCCTTCTGATTGCACAGAGATGTTGAGGGGAGACTACAGACCAGAGCCAAAAAGTGGCAGCCTCAGGCCAGCACAGGGCCGAGCAATCAGCTCAGCATACTACATTATTGCAGCCACAGCAAGGAAGGCAAGAAATCTAGAGTATTCAGACAGAGCAGGAGCTGGGGCTCGAGACATCCAGACTTCAGATTGGGCAGAGAAGGGCAAGGTGGGTGGTAATAGCTACTGTGGTCTGAGGCTCTGTCTCAACCCCCCACCTAACTGTGGAAGCTGGAAGTAGGTTCCCTTAGATGTTGCCTGTCTGTCTTACTTGCTACAGGGTCAAGGGAGGGTCCAGCTGGACTATGGTGGCGTGGGAATGATATCTAGTACTACTCAGACCAGACATGCCCCTGTCCCCAGCTCCTGGCTGCAAGGGTAGTGACTCAGGGACTAAGTCTAACCCATCCCCACACTTCCTAGCCTTCTGCTTCCTTTGCCAGACAAGGCTCTGCCACAGTTCTCTGCACTGCAGTGGTAAAGCTGGAACCGTAGGTGGACTTCCAGAACACAAGGTGACCAGAGGCATAGTGGGGAGGGAGCCTGAGAAGCTCCGTCTCGATCTCTGGATTTCAGTGGTGCTACCCGGTCTACATTTCCAGTCCCGAGTGCCTCTCTAACTCAGCGGATATCCTGAGTTACCTCTTCTACACAATTACCACACCGCTCACCTTCCCGCACCCATCTGACTCCTCCGAGCCATTTCAGCTGGCCTGGACTCCACCACGCTGCCACAGCTTGCAGGAACCGCAGAGGCAGAATGATTCGGTGGCTGACAGTCTGACAAATTCCTAAAAAGCCTCGCTAATAACCAACGCACTGTGCTGTAAGGACGCTGCTTTGTCTAGAGTTAAGTCCAGTAAATCCTCGGATAACTCAGAGTGCAAACCCACCTGAGGATGGCAGCTGTAGCTGTACTGACAGAGCCTACGGATGAAAGCGAGCAGGTCAGCCCGACTCTCCATCCCCGTCAGAACACCCTGGAAAGAGCCCAAGTGGCTCCGGCTCAGAAGCACAGAGAAGAGGTAATTACAGCTGCAGTCCCGCTGTGCCTCCCAGAAGTGAAAATAACCTAAAACTTTAAAATCAAGGCATCGTTCGGATAGCAGTCCTTTGTTACGAATGAGGCGCTGTTACATGTTCGCCATCGTCACACTTCCTTGCTACTGGCCACCCCTTACCACGTCCCCGATTGTCTATCTCAGCTGTTTGGGTGGGAGAACTATTTCCTTAGTCTCATCAAAAGTTCATCAGACCGACTGCTGTTCTCTGAAATGACAGGGGCCACACAGTCCCTGCCTGGAAAATGTCAGGAAATGCTTGAGCCAACCCAGCAAGTCAGGACCTGCTGGTGTAGGGACAGGACACCAGCACCCGCTTGCCACGCCTCCCCAGAGTATACCTCACTACCTGTACCTGGACCTCAGCTATAAAAAGTGAGGACAGTTTGGGTCCTTTGCTGAGGGAGGAAGGGCTGTGGAAATCAGAAGAGAAAGAGAGGGCCAGGAGACCACTCAGCTTCAGCTCTAGACATCATGGGGCTGAATGAAAGCCCAAAGGAGACACTGGGAGGAAAGCTGGGACCCGCAACAGATGTGGGGCCCTGGTGGGTCTCACGTCTTACCTGGGGGATCTTCTAAAGGATGCAGTACTGCTCAGCTCTCAATTCTTTACCTCCTGTTGTCTAGGAAAGCTGACCTAGAGTCAGAATCCACAGGGGACCATGGACAGTAGAGCAGGAGCAGCCAGCTGCAGGGATGCTGCAGGGACGCTGCAGCGATGCTGCAGGGATGCTGCAGGGGCACCATGACAAGAGCTGCGGGTTTCTTTGGTTTGGTTTTTTGATTTTGTTGTTGCTGTTTTTTGTTTTGCTGTTTCTTTCTTTGTTTTGAGAAAGGGTTTCTCCGTGTAGCCCTGGCTGTCCTGGAACTTGCTCTGTAGACCAGGCTGGCGGTAAACTCGGAGATTCTCCTGCCTCTGCCTCCTGAGTGCTGGGATTAAAGGCACGTGCCACCACTGCCGCACGTATGGCCCTGTGCCACACACATGCACACAGGGCCATACAGGGCTAATAGCAAGACCTGTAATATTACCTATAGGAATCTACCCCCAGGAAACAGTCCAAAGGAAACAATAGGTATATAATGAACAACTGAGGGTATTCACTACATGGGAATGCTTAGTATCTGCAACGGCAAGAAACTGAAGACACCATAAAGAAATTAAGATCACGATAGGCCCTCAATGTAATCACTGCACAGGCATTAAAATGTTAATTAGGAAGACAGTGAGGTAACGGGGAAATCTGTTTTTCACTCATTTGTATGATTTTAGGTGGAAAAGAAAGAGCAAAATGTGTGATTACGCAGACGTTATGGTAAGCTCTGGGATAAGACAGAATGTTGGGAATACAACCTTCCCCTCCATCTTTCAAAGGTACCATACTGCTCTGGACAAAACCAAGGGAGGACGTCAAGACGGTCTGGCGGGGCGGTACCTTGGCTCCATCAACACTGATGATCCGATAGCTGTTCCTGGTGACATCGTAGAAGTAGGACACAGTGACGGCCTGCTTGCTCGCGGGCACCCAGTTCTTCTTGGTGCTGGGGTCAATCTGGAAGACGTGCGCTCGCGTGGTGAAGATGGGCTGTTCTCTGAAACAGGACAGATGTGTGTGAACCAATGGAACTTGACTTAATGTTTCAGTTATGATTTCTAGGCCACCCACCGTCTCGGACGACTTTAAATAGCTTGTAGGCAAAGATCCACCTGCCTGAGAACAATCAGAGCAGGGAGGAGGGGGAGCTACCCTGTGAGTAGGTTCTGTAGCCCACAAACCCGCACTCCACTTAGTGGCAACTACCTCGAGGCTGCCGGGCAACTGGCCTAATGAGAAATTGGTTTAAAACGAAACTCTTCATTGAGAGATTTTACATCCCTGTCAAGTGTCCTGTTCTGTTTTGTTTTCTCTCTGACATCCTATTGGCATTTGTAGGGGTGAGGGGCTCTTTGTAACTAATTCATCTTAGAAAAAATTTTAACAAATTTATTTTGGGAGATTTTGCATTAATTTTAGGATTTTGTAAACCATTTGAAGCTTAATGTTTCATCTGAGTATTTCTCAAACTTGAGGGAGTATTTTAAAGGGTCGAACTATTTTATATCCTAGGAAGAATTGTCATTTTGCTGTTGCACCTAGGAAGGGCCTTACAGCTCAGAGGAGCCTTCACAGTTTGTGTAGACCTTCCATGTGGGTTTATGCTTCACCGATCCCTCTCCCCTCTGGTCTGACGCTGAACTGCTGTCTTTTTCTTCCTATATGCCTGTGATCATTTCTTGTGACTGCTAAAGATATTAACCAAGTTAACACATCATCTATGTTTCTTTCTGTTTAGTAAAGAATTAGGTCCTGACAACAGGCATTACTAAGAAAGACTTTAAAGCTGGAACAGAATTCACTACAGCCATACTCTGAGGGACCTGCTTAGCAAAGCCACAGAATAATGAAACAGACTCATCACAGAATCTGTTTTTTGAAGAAAAGCTTTATAGACAAACTATCTCAAAAATTCTTTTAAGTGCTCAAAATAAGACAAAAACGGGGAGGGAGAACCAGCATGCAAAAATAAAGTGGAAAAAACCCCACTATTGTAAGTATTGATTAAAGATAAAAAATTAAATCTGAAGGCTTGATTTTGGTTTAGTCAAATTAATTTTTTAAAATCCCAACAATGTCAACAAGATGATAAAAATGACAGCAATGTCAGAAGTTCAGAGGGCAAGGAAGTCTCAGTGCTGTGCTCTCTGTGGGGAGATGTTGAGAAGAGTCTCTGAACCCTGCCCCACCCCCTCCACCAACAGCACCTGCAGAAGAATCGTTACTGGAAACACAGCTCTCAAGGGCAAACTTTATTCTAGGAAAGCAATTTACTCTTCGAGCCTCATACGAGGGATGTCAGATAATATCATGGCTATCGGCACAGGGCTAGAGCAACACAGAAACTTCTGGAAGAGCACAGTATGAATACAGCGCCACCAGAGCCGCTTCTAGAGCTGGTGTTCCTGAAGAGCAGCAGACGCTGGTGTGCCTGCTCCTCTCTAGGCCCCGGGAGCAGGAAAGCGTGAGTGTGGGCCTTTCCTGCAATCACCCTGCGTTCAATCGCTTGGTTTCTCCAAAACCCACAGCCTTCCAAGCAGCTGGGTGACAGCTGGGTGAACCAAAGGAAGATTCCGGCTGTGCCGTTTCACATCTGCCATCTGGAGGGCCCAGCTGTGCGGAGCACACACTCATGACTGTGATGCCGGGAAGACTGCCGTCTGGAGGGCCCAGCTGTGCGGAGCACACACTCATGACTGTGATGCCGGGAAGACTGTCGTCTGGAGGGCCCAGCTGTGCGGAACACACACTCATGACTGTGATGCCGGGAAGACTGTCGTCTGGAGGGCCCAGCTGTGCCCCTCGCAAGCAGGCAGTGCAGTTTTCTAATCATCGAAACACAACACGAGAGAGAAAACCACGTTCTCATGCAACAGTCCGTGTGTGTGAGAGGAAGGAGGGATGAGCAGCTGTCACTGTGGAGAAGCTGGCACATTAACTCATACCAAATCTCTGCCGCAGTCTCCAGGGCACTCACTAAGCTGTAGCCCCTTCCGGGGTCGGAGCCCGGGCTTTCGAGATCACTGATCCTGCTCCCTCCCTGAGGAAGAGGGGCTGCGGCCGGGGATAAGCATGGACACTAGTTTGCTTCATGATAGCAATAACCATTTTTACTAAAATTACTGGTTCCCAAGCCTATCCTAGCTCCTGGCACCTGACTCTCTAATAAAGGACCTGAGGTCTCACCTATAACAAGGTAACTGTTATGGGAAGTGCTTTCCTTAGACACTATAAGGACTTGAAATACAATAGAGGACACGGTCCCCACAGCCAGCATCTCTCACCTAGAATGACAGAGTTGACTGCTGGTGGCTCATCTACTCCTGAAGGGTCTCCTACAACTCTGGGGGCCAACACTGCGACCGAGAACCGATTCTGTGGAAGCAAGAAATGGGAGGGGGGCTGAAAGGAGGCAGGGGGGCGCTGGTCAGAGGAGGAGGAAGGGGGAGAAGGTAGGGGGCAGCCTGCTGTGTTCCCTCAGTGATTTTCTAGATGTACTCTGTGTCTTAAAGCCGGCAGCAGCAGGGAAGTGCAGCCATCAATCACAGCGAGATGCGGGGAGAAAGACTGGAAGGCAAGGTGAGATGGCAGAGCTTGTGATTCGGTATAGCCAGGGTAGCCCGCTGTCTGCTTGGCATGACTTGGCACTCAGACCAAAGGCCCCATCTCCAAATCTGCCCTCTGACAGCCCTGAGTTGTCCTCAGAACCTCAACCAGAAATACAGAGGTGGGTCCATCTGGACACACCATAGCCAGCCTTCTACAGGAAGAGGCCCAGGAGAAGGACCCTGTTGGGACCTTCACCAGGCCCATTCTGAGAGGGTTCACTGTACCAAGCAACTGTGGTTCTACTAAGGTCCTAGAGCTGCATTCCTTGGCCCCAAGGTCTCAGCAAATGTGGGTGGGGGTATATGTAGTGGGGGGTGGGGACAGACGGGACCTGGACCTTCACATCCAGTCGAGCTGAAGCTCTATACCCAGGAAGCCACCCACAGGACTGGGATTTCCACATGAATAACCCATTCTGAGCGTATTGGGGAGCTCTGAGCTATTCTGATATTCAAAAAGTCTAATGTTATTTCAAGAGGGGAAAAAAAGAGGCCAGGATGAAAAGAACAGCCAGGCGTTGACATTTCCCAACTGCTTAGCATTCTGCATATGGGCTTTCTCATTTAGGATCACAATAGTCCTGTGGAGACAGCGAGGTACAGGTGGGGAGACAGACTCAGAATGGCCAGGAGACCTGCCTGGGTCACACAGTAAGCGGCAGACCTGGGAACTTTAACGCCCTCTTAACCATGTCCTGTAATAGTTAAAACAGTAGCAGTGGGCAGGAAGTAGACAGTCTCTGGTGTGGTTCCCAACGTAATGCCCTCCCCTCACAGGAAGGTGGGACGTCATTTGTTTCAGCCTTTGCTTGCTTGCTGGGGCCCAGGGATTTTAGGCAGGGTCTCTGTTAGTCCCCACGGTCCTCCAACTTGTGAACTATCCTCTTACCTCAAACTTCAGGTTGGAATTTTAGTCTGACTCTTTCTGTTAACCAACAGAATATAGCAAAGGTGGTAGGTTGTCACCTGTGTGATTAAGTTATAGAGGATTGTAATTTGTTTTCAACTCGCCCTTGCTGGCTTTCCCGAATATTAAGAGTCCCACATTTTAAGACACCGAGAAGATTCCAGCCAGCAACCAAAAGAGAACTGAGGACCTTGGTCCAATATCCCCAGAGGACAGAATTCTGCCAACAACCATGTGAGCTCCAAACCAGATCTTTCGGCAATAAAGCCTTCCCATGAGACGTCAGCCCATTCCTGATTACAATCCCTGTCACAGGATGGCACCCAGCTAAGTACACCCAGATTTCTGCCCTACAGGAATATTATTATTTAAGTTATTTAAGCTGCTGCGTGTTCACTGCAGCGAGATAGCTAGGTAAGACACTGTCCCTCACAGAAAGTTTACAACACACCACACGGATGGCAATGGCCTCACTGTATCCTCCCGACAGCCGGGAGTGGACACGGTTACCACATAGAGAACTCAGGGTCACGCGTTGATGCCAAGCAACAAGAAGCGAAGAAATTCAGAGAAACAGACCCCAACTTTGACAGCTCATTTAGCCTCACCTGAGCAAGTTCAAGCGCTGTATCTAGGACACTGCTGTCGGGTCCAATGTGTGCCCACATCAGAGTAAGCAAAGTCAACAGAATCGGGACTTCCCCACCTACCGGGCCACAGGCCCCTCCCAGCAGGGACCAGCAGAGCAGGGTGGATCCCAGAAACCACCTTCAGCTCCAATTCCATCCCCCTTTCTTTGGTGTGCGATGCTCAGGGAGTATATTTGAAATACACTCTCATTCCTTCGCTGCGGCTTTAAATAGAAAGATGTTTCCGGATGGCAAAGTGCTTCTTCAGGCAGACAATATAACCTACTGTTCCCTTGCACAGGCTTTTAAAAGCTGAATAAACACCAATTGCTGCTCATTGAGCACATTTTGGAACCTGACAGTAATTGTCCCTAAGAATAATTAGACGCTCTGTGCAACATATGTACGTTTGGAACACGAAACCACTCGGCAGAGCCCCCGCTTCGGCTCGAATGGTCTCTGGCTCCGCGCGAAGTCATTCTGCAAAAGAACGGCACGATTACTTTTTTTTTTCCTTTTGCAGAAAAGAAAGAAAAATGAGGTTTTAACTTGTCATAATCTTTCACTTGCTCAGTGCCAGGCTGTTTTCTGACATAAATCCATAAAGCCTCGTGATTCTTATTTTCCAACTTCTGTTTGATTTGCATTGCAAAAAGCGATTCAAAAATTATTTCTGCAGCTATTTAAACGTTTCAGAGTTTCATAAGGTTCCCTACTTAGTCTTGACTCTTGAGCTCCTTCAAATAAGCATCCATGTAGTACCTAGAGGAGAGTCTCCCCAGGCTCAATGGTAAGGTCTTACTAGCCAGCACCGCGGGCTTCTTTGCTCCATTCCTCACAGGGCCAGCTCCAAGCTCTGGGAATATTCACAGGCTCCAGGCCACCTGCCCTGCTCTGCCCTGTCACCTAACTGGCTTCTGCTGTTCTCATGTATGTGTGTGTGTGTTGCTTTGAAGGACAACCTCAGAGGTCATTCCTTTGGAACATCTCACCTTTAATCTGACCCAACAGTGTCTCATTGGCTTGGGACTTTTCACCCCATAGGCCAGGCTAGCTAGCCAGCAAGCCCTAGGGTTCCGCCTGTCTCTGCCTGCCTCCCAACACACCATTGCTGAGCTTAGGAGCACGTCACCAAGCCTGTCTTTTTACATTGGTTCTGGGGAATCTCAACTCAGGCCCTGTGCTAATGAGCAAGAGAGGATCTTCAGCGGTTTCCTTTAGGGCTTCTGTTGTTTGGGAGCACTGGGGATCACAGCCAGGGCCTCACACATGCTGGGCAAGTGTTCCACAACTAAACTACCCCAGCCCTCTTCCAGCAGCTTTGAAAGCTGTGCTTTCTTTTTTTTAAAAAAAAAAAAAAGATTTATTTTTTATTATGTATACAATGGTCTGCCTGCATGTGTCCCTGCAGACAGAAATTGGCACCAGATCTTATTACCGGTGGTTGTGAGCCACCACATGGTTGCTGGGAGTTGAACTCAGACCTCTGGAAGAGCAGTCAATACTCTTAACCACTGAGCCATCTCTGCAGCCTCAAGCTGTACTTTCTTATGTCCGCTCCAACACCAGGGCCATCTCTGGACCTCACATCTCCTCTCTCTGCTGGCCAGAAGAGTCAAGTCCTACCGTAGCATCTCATGAGGCCTGAGGTGTAATTCATTTTTATTTTGTTTGTTTTCATAGTGCCTAGGACCTTGTAAATGCTGGCCAGCCCTCCATCACCATGTTACTCTCTCTCAGGATACAAGCGAAGACCAGAAGCATTGCTTACCTGGCCCATGGCCAGCATTCCAGATGGCTAACAGGCCCCTTGCCTGTGAGGCCAAATACCCAGAGCACAGACAGAGAGATACAAGAGGAGAAGGTGGGGATGCAGACAGAAAGTCTCACATATTCTCTCAAGCAGAAAATCTAATTTATAAGCACACTGGGGTTCTACTCTCATAGAAAACCCAAATAGTAAGGTTACACTCTTGGCAGAAATGACAGCATACATCAATAGAAAACTTGCATAAGGTGGTGAGGATAAGACCACTGATTAAAAAATAATCCGATGTGTACAACCAGACAGAAATGATAATGAAATTTCAAAAATTCCATTCACAATTGCAATAAAAGGAGTACAGTGTCTTGGAATCTATTTAAGAAGTATGCAAAATCTGTATTAAAAATAAATATTTCCAGGGTGCATGGAAGAAAACACTCATAAATAGGACATACCTCATTCTTACATAAAAAAATGAAGATGTCATTTCCCTCTAAATTAATATGTAAGTATATAATGGAAATATTACAGGATTATTTTAGAACCAGACAAGGTCAATCATATAGCAAACTCATTTTGTGAACAAAGTTCAAAAATACAAAAAAAAAAAATCTTAAAATGAAGAACAATGGGAGATATTTAGCTATATCAGATATTGAAATATATTATTACAAAATTAACAGCAAACAAAAAGGGACGTGTCATCAAATATGCAGACGTTCATGGACGAGAACAAAATCTATAAATAGAAGTCTCGGGAACTGTGTGCAGGGCACAGGCGGTTCTGCCTGTTCCATACAGAACAGAATTGCTCCATACATCTTGTTCCAAGGACACACAACTATGCAGGGAACTTGAACCAGTCAGGCCTGAACCCAAAGCCCACCTCCCTGCCCCAGCTGAGCCCCTTCCAGGGGACCACAGCTCCCTCACTGTGTTAAGGTCACAGAGCACCAGATGCTAACTGTCGCACCCGATAAGTCAGAGACCTCAGAGTAAAAGCATTTGCTATCAATCCTCCTAGTCCACGGACAGGGGATTTCCCCTTCAGGTCCCATTTACAGAGAGTAGAAGAGGCGGAGGGAGGGGGGCGCATGGACGATGACAGGCTTGATTAATGATGCTACTCATTCCTTGGAGTGTCTGGCCACTTCTAAAAAGCATTCGGCACACCTTCTCCTGTTGTGATGTGGGTCTAATTAAGTTCCATAGGCCATGGTTTGCCCCGGGGAGGACATCTGATCCCTTCTCATGCCTTTAGATGTGGATAGCCAGTAGTAGAGAAACAAGCAGGAAAGCAAGTGTTTCCATTGGTGGACGGGGAAACTTCCTCCCTCTGAGAATGCAAGGAGACCCTAGAGCTTGTGTGTGAGAAGGCAGAGAAGAGTGAAGGGTGAGGCAAGGCTGCAACGCCATTCCATGTCCAAATGGCCCCTCCCCACACCGACACAGACATCCCACCTCCATACACACTCCCTTCCTCCTAGACAGAGGTCAGCATCTCAGTCACTAGGACTGCAGGGCATTTATGGAAAGGGACATCAGAAGATGAAGGCAAGGGCAGGACACAGCCAGTTGTGGATTCTGAACACCACGGTAAAGAAATCAGTCTTTATCTCAGGGCCAGCATCTGTTGACTGGGTACCACAAAAAATTTATATCAAAGCAATTTTCTCTTCCAAATGCGTTCTAAAAAATACATATGTAGGAAAAATGTTAAATGCCTTTAGATTTCTGTTCCCATAATTATGCAATTACGCTTTTAAGAAACGGCATTCTAGTGATGGCGCACGCCTTTAATCCCAGCACTCGGGAGGCAGAGGCAGGCGGATCTCTGTGAGTTCGAGGCCAACCTGGTCTACAGGAACCAAAAGCTACGGAGAAACCCTGTCTTGAAAAATCCAAAAAAAAAAAAAAAAAAAAAAAAAAAAAAAAAAAAAAAAGAAACGGCATTCTTAACCAAATACTGCTAGAAAATAACATAGAAGCTACATGATACACACTTTATCTGTCACACGAGTTTCACACAGGTGTGTAACCTGCACTCATAGTCCACCTTAGGTGTGCATGGGCATTCTGTTCACTAGATGCTGTATCTTAGGATTATAGTAGACTTATCATTTTATTCTGTAGAAAGCATATTGAATATCTAAACCACTGTATTAAAAAGAATTCACCCCAGGGCTGAGGATGAGACTGAATGGAAGGAGTGCTTGCCTGGCATCTGTGAAGTCCTGGGATCAGTCCCTAGCACTGAATATGACAGGCATGATTGGTGCATGCCTGTGATCACAGTATTTGGGCAAGAGAGGCAGGAGGATCAGAAATTCTAGGTCATCCTTTGGCTACACAGGGAATCTGAGGCCAATCAGGGCTACCTGAGACTCTGTCTTAAAAAAACAATCAGGGTGAGTACAGAACGTTTGGGATACAAAAATCAGAATTTCACAGTTCACAAAACGTGAACCCCACAGCCAAGAATTGGAAAACATCCAAGTAATGATTTCTGGAAAAGCAGGTGGTGAATTGCCAGCCTCACGACGATTAATGATCTCTGGGACGGCCTAATTTGAGAGCGTGAAAAACGCTGCTGGAGGAACAGTTTGTGTTCCTCCTCTTGCTACAATACATCTGTGCACACAGATCTTCATATTAGACCACAGTGAGACACAATATAGCCGACTCTATGCTGCGTGAGGCTGTGACTTGGCAACACGATTTCTAATCTTAACTAAAGAGGATTTTTTTTAAAGACGAGGAAATGATGTTCTCGGTTTTAAATGTTGAGGGATCTTACATTCACCTGCAATAAAAAATAAATTAGATGTCTGACTAAGTACTCTGTCTTAATAAACTAGAATTTTCTTTGACGTTTCACCTGATACTGTTCAGAAGTATTTACATATATGTGTGATTAATCAGTAGCAATGGATTTATCTGTGAGATCATATCTTGCTGCCTCCCCCCCCACACACACTTTACCTTGGAGTATGTCAAGTTTTATGATCTGTTGCTCTCCTGTTAATATACCAAGATGGGTCAGGCGTAGTGACGCTTGCCTGTAACCCCAGCACTGGCAAGAAAAGCGCCTCCAGTTGGAGACCAGCCTTGTCTACACAGCAAGTTTCAAGCTAGCCAGAACCATCTAGTAAGACTCTGCCCCTGTGTGTGACACACTCTTAGATGTAAGTGTGAAAGCAGTGTATCTGGTTATGCGTGCACACACTCTTAGTTGTAAGTGTGAAGGCAGACAGCATACCTTGCTATATGGGCACACACTCTTAGATGGAAGTGTGAACACAGACAGTGTACCTTGCTGTGTGTGTACACACTCTTAGATGGAAGTGTGAACACAGACAGGTACCTTGCTGTGTGTGCACACACTCTTAGATGGAAGTGTAAAGACAGACAGTGTACCTTGTTGTGAACAGGCTGGAGGAAGGAATCAAGAACATTTCATTATTGTAAGACACTTCTCTGTGTGAAACATGATGCTGTTATTTGAAATTGGGTTTGGGCAGCTCGGTGGTAAAGCCCTTGCATTCCTCAAACCACAACACATAAAAGTATAAAACCAAAGGAGAGGGTGGAGAACAAGAGCAGCATGAAGAAGCAAATAAAAATTAACATATCTGGTAGACATAAATCCAATTATATCACCAATCACCTTAAATGCCAATGTTTTAAATTCATCACTTGAAAGATCAGACTAGATTAAGAAATAGTCTTAATATATGTTATCAACAAGAACTCCACTTTAAATATAAAAGTTAAAAATAGATTAAAACACAGGAACACAGGAAGATACATCACACTAACTCATCAACAAGAGAGAAAAGACAGCTAGACTAAGTTCACACAGAGCACATTTAGAAGCGCTGAAAGATACCAAGGCTGAAGGGGCCTTACTCTTGAGGGTCACTGCTCAGAGAAGACTGGGGAGGTCTGAAGGGTATGCACCTCACAACGGTGTACAAATTGGCAGAACTGAGAGCAAGAGCAAATAAACCCACTAGTGCTGGAGACTCCAACAACCCCCACAGGACCAACGAACAGATCCAGAAGGCAAAGGTGTCAGGAAGGGCACAGCTGAACCCGGTGTCACCATCCGTCAGCTGGAAAAGACTGAGAGCCACAGCTCGCTTCGTGAGAGAACAAGCTGACACACACAGCTCAGCTCACAGGGAGCAGTCGCCAAGACAAGACTACATTCTGGGCCACAAAACATATCTTCACAAATTTAAAAGAGTAAAAGTCACATAGTGTCTGTTCTTGGAGCATAATTAAATTAGAAATTAATTGTACAAACTGATGACATGACCATTTCATGGTATGCCTAGGGGGAAGGTTTTTTTTTATTTTATTTTTTATTGTAGATATGAGTGAGAGAATGACAAGAGGCAGTTAAGAGTACATAGCAGAGGGAGAAAGAAGAACATGGCCAACAGACTGGGCATGGCCAGGGCTGTCGGCAAGAAGGGGGAGAATAGCAGGGGGTAGAGAATAGAGAAAAGATAGAGCGAGAAGGGGGGCAGAGAAAGGGAGAAAAGGAGGGAACGAGAGAATAGGAATGATTATAAAATAGCAGGGTTATAAAGAGAATGAGCACCTGCGGAGGGAAGGTCGGGGAGAAAGGCTAGGGTGCTAGCATGGACTTTGAAATGCATAACAGGTACTTGGGATATTGAAGGAGTCTGGAGGGAGCATGACAGGTACTTGGGATACTGAAGGAGTCTGGGGGCCAGCATGACAGGTACTTGGGATACCGAAGGAGCCTAGGGGCCAGCATGAGCTTTGATGCGCTACTGGGGACAGGTAGTCATTTGTCCCTTCTTTAGGTGACAAGGGACATGCTCCTTTCGGTGGAGGGGAACCAGTTTTGAAGTTCCTGAGGGATGCTGGCCAGAAGTCCTCCTGTGTTCCACTTCTGGACACCTGGACTGCCCTTTGGAGTCTGGGGAATCAGCGTCTCCTTTGGACCTGACATTAATAACAAGCAAGATGCATCAGCTTGCTTTCCTTGCATAGTTGAAACACTGACCAAAACCAACTCGGGAAGGAAAGGGTCTATTTGGCTTACACTTCCACACCACAGCCCACCACCACTGAGGGAAATCAGGGCAGGAACTGGAACAGGAAGAGGCGATCAAAGAATGCTGCTTACTGGTTTTACCACCATGGATTGCTTAGCCTGCTTTCTTATAGAACTAAGGACTACCTGCCTGGGGTAGCACCACCCACAGCGGACTGGACCCTCTCACATCAACCATTAATCAAGGAACTGTCTCACAGACATGAAAATAAGAATGTAACTTATCAGACTGGAAAGGATGAAGCAAAAGCAGAAGGAAAAGTATAGAATGAGAAGAGACGGAAGGTCAGGGTGAGATGGCTCAGCTGGTGAAGGCTCGACTTGTATGCATGAGGGCCTCAGTTTGGATCCTGGTCCTCAGTGAAAGAGCTGGCATGGCAGCATAGACCTATAACTATGCATGCTTTAACTGTAAGTATCCTCCATTCCGCTGGTCCCCCAAGACCGGGGGATCTCCACCTGCTGGGTCCTGCTCACTAGCTCCTGCAGCCGCTTATGAAATCACCATTTTGAGGCTTAATATTACATACTCTTTGGCCCATTAGCTCAGGGTTCTTATTTAACTCACTCTTATATCTTAAACCATTTCTATTATTTTATATTTTACCACGAGGCTTATAATTTGTTACCTCTTGCTTCTTGGGTGGCTACATGGCGTCTTCCTGATTCTGCCTTCTTCCCTCCCCTATGCCTGCTTGGATTTCCTGTCTTGCTATATTCTGCCCTGCAATAGTCCAGCAGCTTCTTTATTAACAAATGGTCATAAAATATATTCATGGCTTACAGAGGGGAATCCCACAGACTGTGGGGACAGAGGCAGGTGGGTCCCCGAGACTCACTAGCCAGCCAGTCTAGTCATTGGTGAGCTCCAGGTTCAATGCACACCATCTCAAAAACTAAGGTGGAGAATGACCAAGGGAGATACTCAATACTGACCTCTGACTGACAATGATCACATGCACTGGCACACATTCACATGCATGGCATGCATATACATCACACACACACACACGAGTGCGCATGCAAATTTTTCATTCATAGCCAGCCTAATAATCTCAGTACTTGGTCAAGGCCAGCCTGGAATCTGTAAAGAGATCTGTCATAAAGGAAAAAAAAGAAAGAGACAGGAAGAAAAAACTAGACAACCACCTCTATATCCATCTTAGAAAACTGGAAAAGGAAATCAAATATAGAGTAAGTGTAAGAAAATAACTAATGGCCATTAGACCAGAAATTAGTGACCAAGAATGCAGGCAGTCAACAGAGAGAAAGTCAACAGGACAAAGGCTTGTTCTTTCCAAGAGGTCAGCTTTACCAGTAACTGCTGTCCAGAATAACTGGAAAAGAGAGAAAAAATACCAATCTTATAAATGCAAAAAGGAACTCCACTACATATGCAATAGTATTAAGAAGACAGAGAAAAATTGTGAACTCTTTACCTATGGATGTACATAACCCAGATTAAAATGTACCAAGAAGCAGACGATATGCAGACAGGATCCCTTGAAGCAATATAGTCAATAGGTAGTAACAGGAAGCTCCAAGTTCAGGGGGGCTCACTGGCAAATTCTGTCAAATGTTTATAGAAGAACTTATACCAATTCTTTACAATCTCTTTCACAGACCGAAGTGGAGGGAGAGTTTCTGGGTTCATTCTCCTTCCTAGCTCATCCAAAGAGAACATCAGCCTAAAACCTACCCAGACAAAAATATTAAAGTGTGATTAACACCCCTCAGGAACACAAAAGGAAAATTCACCAATAAATTATCATCAAATATAATTCAGCAATGTGTAAAAAAGGATTACCCATGACAACCAAGTGAAAACCCCTAGGTATATAAGGCAGATTCGCTATTGAAAAATCAATTACTGGAATCCATCACATCAACAAGATGATGAAGGAAAATCACTTTATCACATCAGTAAAGAAAAGGAGTGCAACAAAATTAAACGCTCATTCATGTAGGAAAAAAAATCTGTCAATCAGTTATGACCAGGGAGGACTTTCTAAACTTCCCAAGAGACAGTTACAGAAAGCTTGGCAATGGCATAACAATTAGTGTGAGAACCTCAAAAGCTTTACTGTTGTTCTCTTTCTTTTTCAGCACCGTGATGAGAGTCCTACCTAATGCAGTAAGACAAGAAAAGGATATAAAGGCATACAAAAGGAAGGAAGGGACAGATAAAAGGTCCTCTATTCACAGAGAGCATCGTAGTCCTTCCGGAACAAGTAAGTAAAGACAGTACGTGGGTCTAAACTGAACCAAGTAAGTAGGTAATCCCCAACATTCTGGTAAGAAACAGCAAAGGGCTGGGTGAAGAGACCCTGTACTTGTTTTCCTGTTGAGACGCCACCAGCACCTGCTTGGTCCTGAGAAGAACGCAGTGTCTGGGTCACACAGTAACGGCATCACCGTGGGAGTACAAGTGAGTAGGACCACGAGGAAGGAAGCTGGTCAGGGTTTTAGGAGACAGACCGGCTCTCTTATAACTAACATCCTTTCTGATGAAGTGCCCCCGATGGCCATGTCCCCACCAATGACCATGTCACTATGTCTCACCTCCTAGAAGGTTCTACCGCTTCCTATATCACAACATGGACCATATCCAAACTATTGCAGAGACATATCCCATATTCATGGACAGGAAGAGTTAATATTGTCAATATGTCAGCTCATCACAACACATCAATAGATTCAATGCAACTCAGTCAAGATGGCAGCAAGTTATTTTGTAGATATTAAGAAATTGAACAGATACAGAAACAAAGGGAGGCAAAAGACTCTTGGCATCTTTGAGAATTACCAGAGGCTGGGGATACTTTTCGGTAGTGGAGTATTGCCTAGCATTCAGGAGGCTCCTAGTTCAATGTCCACCCCACCCCAAGAATCATGTAAGAGGGGCAAGGAAGGGAAGGAGGGAAGGAGGGAAGGAGGGAGGGACTTATTACACAGAATAATCAGGACTGTGTGAAATTTGAAAAAAATAAATAAATAAAAGACATCAATAAAACAGAATCCCAGAAATAGTCCCTATAAAGCCCACACAAATACCAACAGATCTTTGGTAAGAAGCAAAAGGCATTAAGATAGTACAAAGATAACCTTTTCAACAATGTGCCAGAACAACTCACACTCAGATGTGGAAAATATTCCAGACACATCTTACACCTGTCACAGAAATGAACCAAGAGTGATCACAGGCTTAAATGTAAAACACGGAACTATAAAATCCCCTGGATTAAGATAACATAGAAAAAATGAAGATAGCTATAGGTATCTATGCAAAATACAACACCACAGCCACGATTTATGAAAGAAATAAATGATGAGCTGGGTTTCAATACAATGTAAAACTTTTAGTCGGACATGGTGGGACATGTGTGTAATTTTAACACATGGAGGGCTGGGCAGGAGAGTCATGAATTCAAAACCTGTACTACAGAAAAATCTTTAAAAATTTAAAAGCTTTGCTACGTGAAAGACTATGTTTAGCAAAATGAAAAGACAATGAGAAAATACTTCTAAAAGGCACACGTGAGAAAGGCTTGTTCTCAAAAATGGACAGAGAATGCCTACAACTCAGCGATAACAAGAAATATACAGAGAATGCCTACAATTCAGCGATACAGTTCCAGGACAGACGCACACACCTAACACAGAATATATGACATTTGAGGATGTCCAGGACATATCGGTGAGGACATTTGGTTGATGCATCTCAGGCCATTCTGTTCTGCATAACAAAATACCATAGACTGAACAATTTTAAAAAAACATAAAATTGTGCTCACTTCCACAGCACATATACTAACTGGAACAATACAGAGAAGATTAGCCTGGCTCCCGTGCAAGCATGGCATGCAAATTTGTGAAGTGTTACATGTATTTAAATGGCAAAAAAAAAAAAACCCAGAAAATTATTGTTCACAGCTTTAAAGGTCAGGGAAGTCAAGGTCCAAGGCAGGTTTACTATCTGATGAGCCCAAGGTACACGGAATATCAATGGAAGGAGAGAATGGGGCAAATTCCTCTCATGAGACCTTTATGAGGGTTGCTAATCCCACTTACGAAAGCACAGCCTTTATGACCCAATCGTTTCTGAAAGCCAAACCCCACCCTCAAAACTGATGCATTAGGGTAAAATTTCAACAAGGCATAAATATTCAAATCACAGCAGCCAGCAAATAAGCCTAGAAAAGGGCAGTCAACATCATATGTCATCAGAGACTTGCAAAGGAGAACCATATCCCATGACATACTTACTAGGATGGGCTAAAACCCAAGCACTAATAACATCAAATTTCGGCAAGGATGTGGACCACAGGAAACCATCATCCACTGCTGGTAAAAAGGCAGCTAATCTGAAAAACAGCTCTGCTGAACATTCTGTTAGCCTATGATCCAGTAACCGTACTTCGGGTACCTACCCAAATGAATGGAAAGCCAGCCACGCATAAATTTGAACGTGGATGTTTATTGTTGTTCCACTTCAAATTATCCAGACGTGGAGGCAGCTAAGATATCCTTCTTAGCGGGTGGATAAATAATCTGTAGGGACAACTGAAATGAGAGCAAATGAGGTCAAACCCTGAAAAGACCCGGGGTCAGTCTGGAAAGGCTAGACACTGCTTGAGTCTAACTGTCCGACAGTCTATAAAACGCAAACCTATAGAGCTCTACAGAGACCTTCTAGAAAGATCAATGACTGTCGGTGTGCAGGAGGAGACAGGGATGCTGAGGCAGGGGACAGGAGATCTTCAGGGCAGCGAAACTACTATCTATAATTCTGCAATAACAGCGGGTTTCCGCCGTTCCTCATTCATCCACACCTACAGAATACACAACTCTAGGAGTGAGCCTGTACACCGCAGACTCGGGGTGACAATGACATGCCAGCGTAGCTTCGCCGACTGTAGCAGATGCACACACGCTGTGGCACAGGAAGCCAGCAGTGTGTATGCTGTTTGTCTTTCTTATCGCTGTGACAGAATATTCGACAACAGCGGCTTGGGAAAGGACAGGTCTACGTAGGCTCATGGGGTGAGGAGATCGTCCATCATGGCGGGGTGGGTTTTCCCTCCTCAGTTAAACTCGAAGGACATAACGCGAATTACTCTTGAGTCCCTTGGAGATGACAACACAGATTAAATGGGCGGTAACGTGAGAAAACTCTGCAGTTTTTTGTTCCTTTTTTTTTTTTTTTTTTTTTTTTTTTTTTTTTGGTTTTTCGAGACAGGGTTTCTCTGTGGCTTTGGAGCCTGTCCTGGAACTAGCTCTTGTAGACCAGGCTGGTCTCGAACTCACAGAGATCCGCCTGCCTCTGCCTCCCCAGTGCTGGGATTAAAGGCGAGCGCCACCACTGCCCGGCTGTTCCTTTTTTTTTTTTTTTAAGGCTTTTTTTTTCCTTTGCTTTGTTGTTGGTGTTTGCACAGTGTGGCTGAGAGAAGGAAAGCTAACTCACGGATGATGATTATCCCCAAAGTGTGTGTGCTAAAGGTTTGTTTACACCCAGGTCGTGCTTTTAGGAATTAGAACCTTTAGAAAGTGGGGCCTAGGAGGTGATCTTTAGCCCACTCAGTAAGATGGAATCTATGTGTGGTATCAATAACTGAGCCAAAACTTGTAACTGGCCAGGTCACAGGTCCTGCGGGAAAACCTAAGTGGACACAGTAATAAACTGTCCCCTAAGTTCGTATCTCATATCTATAGATTAGTGCATCTCCCAACCCTCACCAGAGAAGCTTCTTCTCGCAGTAGATGGTGACTGATATATGACCCGCAACGAGTAAGCGTGCAGAGAATAATAATGCCGACCACTCAGATCTAAATGAGACATCTATATCCTGCTTCAGTCCCACACAAGGCTCAAAAGCCATAACAGAAAGGGGGACAGAAGGGTAGTAAGAGTCAGAGGGGGCAGACGTCTGTAGGAAAACAGTATTTGTGGATAGGCCAGTGCTTGCAGCTGTGAACATGAACTAACAGTAGCTATGGTTACAGGCACAAGACTATCACAAGACCAAGCCAACCAAAATCCCACCATGGATGGGGTGGGGCTCACGAAGTCCCATCTTTATATATTAGGAGATGTTGGCACTTGGTGGCTGCTGGAAGAATGGCAATGTTTTCTTCGGGGTGACGAATGCCCCAGTAGATGGTCTAACACCCATGCGCATGCAGGTAGCAATAAATGGCATGCTTTTATGCAGTATGATGTAGGGGGCTGTCTGTGAAAACAAAAACACCTTACATACTTGTATGAAGCTATCAAAGGCTAATGTAAAGCCAAATTTAGAAATGAGAAGAGATTAGACTTGACAGCGTGTATTAAAATCCCTTTTTGCTATGAAGGGCAACTTGCTGAAGGAATACTGTAACACATTAATTTCAGCCAGATGCTGCAACAGCACAAAACCCCTCTTCCCCTTAGACAGTTGAACCCGCCCCAAGAACCTGTGTGAGCCCCTCTCCCTGTGATCATCACAAGGGAAACAAAGACATCTTCAAAAGGAGTATCAGTGTGCTTTCATAATTTTCATAACTTTTTTTCTAAGTTAAAAATGCAGAATTCTGGAGCTTTTTTCTTCAACTGGCAAATCAGCACGGCTAGTTTTAGCTGTTTGAACAAGTCCTCTATACCTGTAGGGTCCTGGGTAAGGGGCAGAGCACAGCCTGGTCCCAGCTCTAGAAGACTACTCTTCCCGGGAGTGGCTACCACCCTGACTTCCTGTTTGGGGGCTGGGGAATGCTATTTTTGTTTTCCGAGGAACCAAACTTGTTTAAAATGAGAATGTATGGTGTGAAGAGGCTGGCAACGCGCCAAGTCAATCACACAAAAGCAAAGGTGCAGACATGCTTCAAGAACGCCTGTGACGGCTTTATTTCCACTACCACTTGGTCTCTCCAGCAAATGCTTGTTTTCTGTGTCTCTGTGTGTGTATGCACGCGCAGGTGCTCATAGAAGTCAGAGGCATTGGATTTGCTTGGAGCTGAAATTACAGATGGCTGTGCGCCATTCTTCATGGGAGCTGGGAACCCAACTTGGGACCCCTACAGAGCGGCAGGCACTCTGAACTGCTGAGCCCTCTCTCTAACCCAAGCACTTCATCCTTTTTAAGGTTGAATAATATTCCGCTGCATGGGTATACTCTACTTTGCTAATGCCTTCTGCAGATGATAGGTACTTCGGCTTTTACAAATAATGAGGTTATGATTATCCATGTACAAAGTTTACCAAGACAAATGCTTTCTTGGCTGTTGGATACATATCTGTCTGTGGGCAATTTAGTAACTCTATCCTTAACTTTCGGAGGCCCCAAAGCAGCTGCATCATTTTGTCTTCCCACCAACAATACATCGGATTCCAATTTGTCCACCTTCTTGTCAACACTTGTTATTGTCTGTCCTGTAGATTCAGCCCTCCTACTGCGTGCGGGTGAGAAAAGGATGCGGAGCACACCTCTGAGGGAAGCCACATGCCTGAAGGCAATCCGCAGCCCAGCGAGGCCCTTAGTGTCTGTCTATCCCGCATCCTCACGGCCACTCTGGGGCGGCTCCTGCAGGAGGAGTGAGCTCGCCTCACACTGGGCTGCTCACGGCAGGGTCTCTTATTAACAGAAGATTTTAACGCCTTAGAAGATACTGAAAACTCAAAGAGAACCAGGGATGGAGAGGACGGAAGGGGGTCAGGAATTAGCGTCATAAACGATTCATCTGCAGTGCGGCCTTGGAAGATACGCTTGCAGGTGCCACAGTCCACAGTTCAAAGACCAGGAAGACACAGCCCTAGGGTCTGCAATATCTGCATGTGAGGGTTGGCCCTACGGAAGGTGGACAAGGTGGACGGTAAAAGCCTCAGGGCCAAGAACAACCACCACTTTTTTACTTTGCATGCTAATTACTTCCAAGAAGGCCTAAGCTGTGTGGAGAAGCAAGCTTCACAGCCTCTGGAGCTTCCTTAGTGCAGGCTAGACCCCTCACGTGGCTCCTCGAGGCGCCCACAGCAACATCCCTCTCTGGTCCTGATCTCCACCACACCTCGCTTCTGTGAATTCGTCCCAGCAGCAATGCTGTCTGTCAGTCCCTGGCCCTTAAAACAACAGAAAGCAGTGCTCAGGAAGGACCTTTGCTCCCTTAGGAGGCCTTCCTGCTGCAGCTCCTCCGAAGGCCCTACACTCCCTACAGGGCAGAGTCTCAGCCTGGCTGACTGGGAACTCCCTCCTGTCACTCTGCTCAGACTGCTCGTCCAAACCGTGTGCTTAAGACCACGGCAAACAGTTTGGTGGAGCCTGAAAAAAATAAATACAGAAATGCCACGTGGTCCTGCCGTTCCGCTTCTAACCCAGACCCACAGAATGGAAGTGAATCTACTAAAAGGCAACTTCTATACCCAAGCTCAAAGTGGGCACTATGAGCGAGAGCCAAGAGGGAGAAAGGGACCAAATGGCCATCAAGAGGTAAACGGATAACCAAAACCATGGTACACATGTTCTTTAAAAATGAACAACTGATAGAGTCTACAAATACGGGTGAGCCTCACAGAGACCATGTTCAGGGATGCTAACAGCCACGGAAGGATAAAGGTCGTGAGCCCACTTATGAGTCAACTGTCCAAAGTCACAGGGACAGAAAGAACCGTGATTACTGGGCTGGGGGTGGTGGGAATAACTGCTTGATAGACAAAGTTTCTCAGGGGGATGAAGAAGTTTTGGGCCTGAAGGCGGTGACAGCCATACTGTGTAGGTACTGAATGCCACTGACACGGACCAGAAATGACAAAACAGTAACTTTACAGGGGGCATATTTACTAGAACAACGTGCTGGTCAGTCGCTGACTCCTGATGAGGCTGGGGATGGCACACATCCTCGGGGGGAGGACAAGGAAGGGAAGGCGGAGTGACCTGAACTGCCCATTGCTGCCAGAAGAAGACTAGAGTAGTGAAAAGGAGGGGAACAAGAACACAGAACAAGGGGGGTGACACCGGGAGTTGGGGAAGCCATGTTTTCGAGAGCGAAAGGCCTGCACGGTGGGAGGACTTAGGGGAGGCAGGAGGGGTGAGGACTGGAGAGTTCCCAAGAAACAAAACTGGCTACAGGCGCTTGAGGGAAAGTCACATATGCTCAGGCTCTCGGGAAGGGGCTCGGCGGTGGAGAGCCTGCCTGGCACACACAAGCCACCAGGTTCCATTCCCCGAGCTGAAAAAAAAAAAATTACACCTCAGAAGAAAAAGAAGTGTGCGGTAAGATAATGAGGTCGGTTTTAGCATCAAATTGCAGGAGTTGAAAAGAAACAAAATTATCAGACATTCTGGAGCTGGTAGTTAGCGCTGTACAGCAGTGTGAATATGGGCAGTGCTGAGCTGTACCCTCCGAGCTAAAATGGTTCTGTATTGGGTACATTTTACCACAGTTTAAAAAAAAAAGATTGGAAACCCTGCTGTTTGCTCTCCTTTTTGCCCCTGCCCTGCCACTGTTGTTTAAGGGCTATGGGGTAGCTCTCTATAGGAGTCTGTGGTTGTCACATGTCCAAAGCCTTAAAGCTGTGTGCTGCTGAACCGAGCAGTCCTATCTCTAAGAGTTCAACAGCAATAAAAAAGGATACTGCAGAAATTTTCTGCAGAATAAATATCACTAAAGAGCTGCTTATTAAAAAACAAAACTGGAGGCTGGAGAGAAGGCTTAGCAGGTAAGAGTGCAGAGGGCCAGAGTTGGGTTCCCAGGGACATGCATCAGCTCACAACTAACTGTAACCCCAGCTCCAGGGGCATACAAAACACAAGTGTGTGCACACCCCCAACACATACATGCACATAATTAAAAATAATGAAGGTAAATCTTTAGAAACAAGAATAAGGAAAAAATAAATAAAAAATAAAAAAACAAGAATAAGGGAAAATAAACCCCAAATAACCAATAATGCCTTGCAATGGCAAATGTACAATACACCTTGTACGTGTTCGTGCACAAAACAATGTTCATCTTCTATAACGATGATGTATTCTAATGAGTATTTCCCCCATGGCAACATGTTCTTTCCGTCTTCACCCACTCTGGGGCTTGTTAGAGTTTCAGCTGTTAGTTTTTTTCTTTTTAAATACAAAGCCTCATGTAGCTCAGGCTGGTCTTGAACTCAATCTATAACAAAGGTTGTTCTTGAACTCTGGTCCTCCTGTCTCCACCCCCAAAGCACTGAGGTTACAGGCTTATGCCACCAACCCCAGTCCATTGTGCTGTATTCTCTACTTTACTGTCACACAATAAGGTCCCCGACTACTGCTGAGTCTAAGACTAGGTGCACCTGTCTCTGTCTCTTCCTCTTGTGTGTGTGTGTGTGTATGTATGTATATGTGTTTGCACATGTGTGCCTTCATGTAGAGGCCCCAAAGTGACATTGGGTATCTTCCTTGACTTCTCTCATTTTGTTTTATTTTCTTGTGACACGGTCTCTCAGTTGAACTCTGAGATCACCAGCTAGTCTAGCTAGCCACCTGGCCCTGGCCATCCTGTCTGCCTCAAAATGTTGGAATGACAGGCACCCGGCATGCCTGCTCAATTTTTATGAGGGCTCTGGGGGTCTGAATGCTGGTCCTCACATGTGTTTGGCAAGTACTTTACCCGCTGAGCCATCTCCCCATTCCTCTGGATCTTCCTCACCAGACCTTGAAGGATTGAATATTACTTAATCACTTGGTATCTACTGCCTCAAAGAACTAACCCCCCCCACACACACAACATACACACCCCAAATCAGAACTCAGAGATTCCAGAATTCCAACAATAACCAGTCAACACTAGGACTCAGATTGTGAAGTGAAAAGGACAGGTTACAAGCAGTATTACTCTATGACAATCCTCATAAATACGCTTACTAATAAACAAATAAGTAGTCTACGGCTGTAAAGAACGGAGATAGTAATCAGTTCTGCTTGAGAGTCCAGGCTGCTCACAACTGCCCATGTGAGCACCCATGTGTGTGTGTGGGGGGGGGGAGGCACACCGAATGCTGACCACAGCACTGGGGTTTTCCCTAAAAAGACCAAGACTTGGTTTGTTGAACGCATGCAAGGTCCAGACAAGGAGCTTGGGCTTTGCTGCAATGTAAACACTGTGTCCAGGTAAGAGAGCGTCATATCTCTCGCTCCCCAAGCTAAAGACCGAGTACAGAACCATCTGGACCAAAGAGAGCAGGAGTGTGCACAGCTAAGGGTGGTAGAGGGAGCTGCTCCATAGAACTGTAGATGGCAGGAGCTGGACGGGGACTTGGTACCCGAGGAGCCGAGTCCCCAAGAGCCCAGGGACTATATTCAGTAGGCCCAAGCCACACACCACCCTGGACAGGGTCAGGGTCTGTGGGTTCAGTTCTCATCTGTTTAGTTTCTAGCTCATGGTGAAGGTACTGGTTTCCAACCTACTGACCAAAAAAATCCAATTAATCAGCTGTCCTTCCTCTGGGGTTCCCATTATTGAAAGACTTTTGTCTTTCAGGCAATATTTATAAAAGAGAATTTGTTTTCACATGCATTGGTCCGAGTCACATGTGACTGCCAGACAGCTTGCTAATCTGCAGGATACACCAACAGCGTGGCCTCAAGAATGCAGGTGTGCTGGTTTCCAGCTCAAGCCACCTGGGCATGGAGCAGCCGCCTTCTGTCCGCTGGATAAAACGGAGTCCTGTGGGCACCCTGTGCCCTCTCCCAGACTGCTGGGTGAGGCCTGCTCAAACAGCCAGCTTTTCCTATCACACCCAAGGACATGGCACCTGGCACTGAAGGCATACGTAAAAACGTGAAGCAAGGCAGATCTGCTCGTGGGGACAGCAGCAAGTTCTAGGATACAACAAAGAAGGGACGTGTTGAGAACTTGGTATCATAGAAGGTGGAAGCGTTAGGGAAGTCTCCCAGGAAGGAAGCCTGGTCAGTAAGAACAAACTGTTCTAAAGCTGGGGCACGTTTACTGTGATGTGGAGACAGTATGCCACCCACCAGCCCTTCATTTGCTGGAGCCCTAAGCACACAGTAGGTCCAAAATATCTACCGAGCTAATAACATGGCCAGGCATAGCAGTGCATTCCTGTAATCCCAGCAACTTGGGAGGCTGAGGCAGGAGGACTGCCATGAGTTCAAAACCCAAAGCCAAACAAACCTAGTTATTTGGTTTTAACATACTGTGGAGATTGTATCACAGGTGTCCAAGAAGGCAAGACTCCATTCTGTCACTTCCCATACTGTCAAGGCCAGGAGCAAAAACAGCCCCATCTTGCCTACCGGGACAAGCTATGGTGGCCCCAGACCAGATGTCCTTCTATCTCTCAGGGACAGAGGTGGACAGGTATAGAAGGATCCCAAGCAGATGCTGCTCTAAGGACAGTGGGAAATCACAGGGTACCCCTGAGTTCAGACTGCCCTCAAGCTGGGGCTCTGATTCTCTCCTCTACCCAATTATCAGACCCTACCTTAGCAGACAAGGCTTGCTGGCCTGCTAGGCACTTGTTTCCCAAGTTCTTGACTGTGGACTTTCTTTACCATGTTCGCTTTAAGCATCATCTCTCCCTGATAACGCCTGGGTATGTCTCCTGCTCACACATCCCTCCTGAACCCCAAGTATGCACCTCATTTCCCTGCATGGCGACTCACCATGTAATCTATCCCCATGGCAGAATCCTGGGAGCTTCCCACCAAGGAAGAGGAATGTACCCCAACTGTGTCTGTCCTTCCCAGCAGTTGCCTGCCATGAGTCACAGGTGTGTTAAAAATAATGCTAATGGCTGCCGAGCATAGTCTAAGAGTAAGAGATGGACACACCTTTTACGTTAGCCAACTGCCTGGGAAGTAATGGGTATCTGGAAGGGGGCCAGAGAAAGAAGTTAAATGGCTTTTTCCGATCTGTAGAAAGATGCCGTTTAGGCTGGAAGTGGCCTGTTGGGAGGGTATGCCTTAACTCTGAGCGGGAAGGGCAGGGCCCAGGCAATAGGAGTCCCGTGGTTGCATGCTGGGGACGGTCTTGTCTACTCGCCTAGATGCTCTACAAATATTTTCTGTGTGTCCATGACACTGGAAGATTGGGAAACGCTGGCTAGATCACAATAGCCTCTCTGTTTCTTGATCTTTTCTGCTGGCAGATAAGCAAGCTTGAGTCTCTCTCTCCCTTTCGTACCTCAGCACGTATGCTCCACCCAACATCCTCCTTGGCAAAGTCACTATAGGCTGCTCGTCAACGCAAGACCAGGGACGGGCTGGTCTCTACTGGCCAGACGCCCAGCACAAATGGCTCTGCCCAGAAAAGGGACCAATCATTAGCCACGCCAGTCAACCACCTCCTTCCAGACTTCAGCTGGCACCTGTGCCCTTGGGGCCCCTCCCACTACACATAATTATACATTACTAATACAATAACTCAGTTCTCCCATGGTTCCAATAAAGAAGCTTTGTGATCAAAATGAATTCAAAAAATCCTGCATTGTGCATAAAAGGTCAACCAGATATTAACTGCTAAGTTCAGGAAGAGTCCGGTCAGTCTAGAAACACAAATGAGCATGACGTGACCATCTGAGAAAGAGTGGCACTGGACTAGATCTGTCCCCTGTGGAGGCAAGGCACGTGCTGGGAGTGGAATTCTTTGTGTGGTCACGATGCCACGACCTGAGTGCACGTGGGGGAAGAGCCAAGTCTGGAGGGTGGAGGGAAACACCCCTTTCTTAGACTCTCCCAACTGTCCCAAACATGCAGTGCCTTCGTGGGGTATCTGGGTCGCTGTGACAGTTCTATCGCTCCCTTTTAAGGAGAAAAAACACACAGTCCATGTATATCCCACGCTGACCATTGTCTCGAATTCAGCCCTGAGACAGTAGGCATGGAGCCCATGACTTCCTGTTCTAACTTGGACTGAGCACTTCGAGGCACCATCCACAGCCTTCTGTCTGGAGTTCTTCTAATTCTCCTCCCAGGAGCCACAAATTCTCCTTCCCTGCTAACTGCCCCTTCCACAGCCTCTGCCCTGTTCTGTTGGTCTTGATCCTCAGGATGGGCGAGACGTCAACTGGAAATCCTGTCTCTCTGCTTGGCCCTCACACTTGGATGCTGTAGCTGGATGTACTAATTTTGTAAGCTCCTATACCAAATTATCACAAATTTACTGGCTTTAAATAAATTTATTTCCAAACACTTCCAGTGGCCAAAAGTGCAAGATGAGTTTCACTGAGTTGAAACCATGATGCCAGCAGGGTAGTGCTCCCCTAAAAGCTCTGCAGGGAGAACCTGTCCCATCCCTTCCAGCTTCCGGAACGAGCTCGCCAGCTCATGGTCTCTTCTGTCTTCAACACCTGCCATAAAGTATCTTCCAATTTCTCTCTGCATAGGTTCTCCCAGCAATGCCATTTTCTGACTGCGTAGCAAGTTCTCCCTTGTCCTCTCTGTTCCCACACTCAGGACTGCACTGGTAATTCAGGATAATGTCCCATACAAAGTCCACTCATGACAATGCAGGATGGTCTCCCATACAGAGCCATTTGCTTACTCACCTCTGTAGAGACTCTTTACCGTATGTGGTAAGGTGTCTAGACCCCAGAGATTGGGACTGCTATCTTTGGGGCATTCTTTTCAGCCTACCATAGCAGGTATAAATAAAACTTGGGCTGAGGATATAGCTCCCTTGGTAGCGTGCTTGCCTAGAATGCATGAGAACATGCGTTCATTCCCGGCATCCCATAAACAAGGTGTGGTGGCTCATGCCTATAATCCCAACACTACAAAGACAGAGGCAAGAGGATTGAAATTTCAAGGTCAGGACTGGGAGGATGGCCCAACAGGTAGTGTTTGCTCCACAGGTGTGAGAACTTGAGTCCAGATCTCTAGAATCACAAGCCAGCCGTGGTGGCACACACCAGTAATCCCAGCAGTCCTCCAACCAGATGGGAGGCAGAGACAGCAGAATCCTGTCTGGGGAGCTCAAGGACAGTCAGCCTGGCACACACAAGGGCAAAGTAACAAGAAACACATCTCACAGGGTGGAAAGTTAAGCCCGATACCCGAGGTTGGCCTCTGGCCTCCACTCTCAAGCTCTGGCACGGACATAGCTGCACTCTCACCACACACACACACACACACACACAATTAGAATAATAGCAATTTCTTCAATCTTACTTTCTCTCAGGAACCATTTAGCAGGCCTTGCCTAACTCTTCATGTGTCCACCTTATTTGAGGTGAGGTTCAAGGCGGTGGCTCCTCCTCTTCCTGCCCCAGTGTCGGCTATTCTATGCAGATGAAGAAAGTCACCCCACACTTTCAGCCTGGGCTCATTCAGTGATGTCCTCATGCCCTCTGCTAAGCACAGTGTTCCTAAGGCCTCCAAATAAAGGCCCAGCTACCGCCCCAATTCTCACTCCTGTCTTCTGATGCGTGGTGGGCTCAGCCGAGACCCTCTGGGGATCTTCAGGCCGGACTGGCTTCCTCTCGCCGCTTTCTCTGACATTGCCTTTCCTCCCCTTGCTCTTTGCCATCCAGAAATTTTTTTTTTTTTTTTTTTTTCAGCCTACAGCACCCGGTATTCCCAGGCAGTCTCCCATCCAAGTACTAACCAGGCCCGACCAAAAGGATTTTTTTTTTTTTTTTTTTTTTTGGTTTTTCGAGACAGGGTTTCTCTGTAGCTTTGGTGCCCGTCCCGGAACTAGCTCTTGTAGACCAGGCTGGCCTCGAACTCCCAGAGATCCGCCTGCCTCTGCCTCCCGAGTGCTGGGATTAAAGGCGTGCGCCACCACCGCCCGGCACCATCCAGAAATTTGTGGAAATCTTTCGATCGCTGTTAATTCCCTCTTATTCATTGGGGCGCCCTGGGATTATACTTTCCTAATCTCTTGATTATCAATTAATGGGTTCTGGGCAGAGAAGGTATAAATACACCCAAGATGAACTCCTCCATCTTGAACTCCAAGTTAATCTCCAATTTTCAGTTACAACGTGCGTACGCTTAAAAGATACCAGACATTCTGGTCTAAATCCGCAGGCTCCTGTCAGTGGGTGACCATGGAGACTGGCAGGTTCAGATGTGCACCCCAGCTTGCCAACTGGCCCTGTCTCCAACACAGAGTCCTTCATGGATGCGCACTGCTGCCTGCCACAGATCACTCGGCACACATTAAGAACTGGCCAACCGCACGAGGGCTTCCTCTTTCCAGGATTTGTTTTCAAGCAAATGAGTTCTTCCTTCTAATGCCAGAGACAGGCATTTGCCACGGCACGACTCAGGAACACCTTCTGCGGGGTCCCATCGGCCTCGGAGAACCTTTTTACTCAAAAGCGAAGATTGCATGATACATCCTGCTTTACAAAGGCTCGGGTTTAAAAATAAACAAGGGCATTAGAGGGAACACAAAAATAGTTTGAGCCCTCGGCTCTCCGGAGCCCAGTGGCACTAGGTGTATGCTGGCTTGGAGGATACCCAGAGAGGCCAAATTCAACACAAAGTCCTCATGGACCTCAAACAAGCGAGATACCAGGAAAGAGCCTTTGATGTGTGCTTGGCTTACTTTGTTACCCAGGGCCATCCGTGCCCAATTCTCTCCAACCGCAGGCGTCCACCCTGCCATGCTATTCATAAACCAGTTGTAAAGATGGTTCCTGACCTGAAACCCAGTCACCACCCAACACGGTCTCCACCTGCATCTGATGTCGCCTCCCCCTCCTCTTCAATTTCAGTACTCGGACAACAGCCATAACACGATGGAAGCTCCTGGCAGGCTGGACCTGACTTTCCATGAGCTGTGCCCTCCCCAGAAATGCCTTTCTCATAGCCCCCCAACCTAGCCTACTCCACCTAGTCAAAACTCTCCCACCTCCAAGGCCGGTACAAGTTAGTCAATCCTCCATCAGAACCACCAGTCCGGGTTCTCTCACTGAAGCTAGGCTTTCTCTGTGCTTCTTCTGCGACCCTTGTTCAGCATTCTGACTCACCCCAGAGCAGCCTGAGGTGTCCCTTGGATGAGTCTCTAACTCACCCCAGAGCAGCCTGAGGTGTCCCTTGGATGAGTCTCTAACTCACCCCAGAGCAGCCTGAGGTGTCCCTTGGATGAGTCTCTAACTCACCCCAGAGCAGCCTGAGGTGTCCCTTGGATGAGTCTCTGACTCCCTTAGGCAGGGATCAGATCTGCTCTTCTCTGGACCCAGAAGTCCCTCAGGAGAGGAAGTATCAGGCTGGAGAGATGGTTCATCGGATAAGCGTATTTACTGCTCTTGCAGAGGACCCAAGTTCTCAACACCCACATAAAGCAGCTCACAACTACCTACAAGTCCAGCTCCAGGGGGGAATCTAACAACCCTGGCCTCCACTGGCACCTGCACTCACGTGCACATACCTACACACACACATAAACACGCACACACACACAAATGCACACAATTTAAACAAATAAAAAGAAATCTTAGACAGGGCTTGAAGCTGAAGCCTTGACTAAATCCAAGACTTACACAGCATAGAGAAACCAGTACCAAGTTACCAGGACCCAACATAATTCCAAAAGTCAAGCAAGCAGAGCCTTGTTGGGTGATATCAGGACCTGAGAACCCTTCCTATAGCAGAACTGCTGGCTGTGCAAGCATGTAAGCACTCACACGTACACACGTGTCCTAGCCCTCTCGGTTCCATGTATCTGGAACCCCAGCTTGTTCTTCCCCACTGGCAATCTGTTCCCTGTGTCCTGCATCAGTGACCTTTCCCAGTGTGCCTACCTGGCCTAAAGGAAGTGGAAAGCACAGCTTACTGGATGAACTCACAGGCTATCATGATGTCATACAGGCCATCTCACAGCCAGATTCAAGACAGCCGGACCCCCAAAGCCTGTGTCAACAGACAGGAAAGATGGAAGGACACACAGAGAGAGGGGGAATGGGAGGAGATGGCACAAACACCTCATAAGGCTCTGTTCGGATGTCTCTAGGAGATCTAAGTGATCCAAAAGCAAAGAATCACGTGGTTTCTCTTCACGCTGTGTAGATAACAGGTCGTGACCAATCAGGCTGGGCCTTCATTCAGGGTCTTCTAGAGCCCCTTCTCAATTCTGGAAGAGGCTGGAGTTTGACTGCCAACAGGAGGGTCCAGACAGCTGGGGCTCATATGTCCTGGCTCCAGTCTGGCTCAGAACAGCCTGTGCTTGCTTCCACCAACTGAGGGCTTGTCACCTGGCTCCTCCTTGGGGCCAGATGCTCTGTGTGTGTGCCAACACGTTCCCACTTCATCGTCACCTTCTCGGAGCACTTCAAACTTCTGTTTGCCTGTTTCCGAGCACACCTTATCTCCTTATCTTGGGCTTCAAGGTAGTTCATACTCCTTTCACAAGGAATCTGTTTTCTAAACAGAAAAGCACCCCCCCCCCCCATGGACCCGTGCAAGGCTGAGATACATCCTACGAAGGTCTCAGCAGTGCTTTGGAAGAGGTAGCTTCTGAAGATTGCAATGTTTACCAATCATTTCCTATGTGGCGGCAGGCATCACACTGGCCACCGGCATGCGCTTGACCTCTCCTGATCTCCCCAACAACCTTGAGATTAGCACCGTTTATTTGGCAGAGGAAACCAGCAAAGAGAAAAGATGAAGGAGCTTGCCCAAGTTCATCCACATTCATTAGATGATGGTCCCTGTGTCACCTGGTCCCTGGGATGCTGCAGCCCTTTCTCTACATCTGCTCCACTGTGTGCATCCCGCTTGGCCCACACCTTTGTCCCACTTACCTTCCTTCCAGACTCCCTCAGCCCTTTGCCTCTCTCCCATGGTCAGGATGAAGTGCTCTGGAGAGGTCTGGCTGGTTTCTGGTTTCTGAGTAACCAGATCCATCCCTAGGCATCATTCCAGGCCAAACGGAATGATGCTCACGTCCTGACTCATCCCAAGACTGTCAACCAGAAGCCCTCATTGCTACATCCACTGCGAACATCCCTGTTTCTTGGCGACTAGGGCTCCTGAATCACCCTCCTTCTCTCCTCCAGCACCTTTGTTTCAATTCTTGGTGACTTCTGTGCATCTCTAGATGGCCCTTCCAACCGGCCATTTAGGTTTGAACGTCCTCTCTCAACTCTGTCATCACCTGTCATGACCAATAACTCCAACCCTTCTACAATGTTCGCTTCAGAGACCCATTTCTCTGCAACTGATGTATCTCATCCTCGTCCATCCCAGGGCTAGCACACAATGAGGCCCGGTGGTTTATAAAGAATAGAAATTTATTTCTCACAGTTCTGTAATTTGAAAAGTTCAAGATGGAGGTTGCATCAGACTTGGTGTCTAAGGAGGGTCTACTCTCCAGTTCTAGATGGCAACTCTCTAGCTTTGTTCCCTTATGGTGAAAGGGGCAAGGAAGACCTTTGAGACGATGTCTCATGAACTCCACTCCTGACGGTTCTGTGTTCATGACCTAATCCTTTCTCAAACACTCCACCTCCTGACGCCATCACATTGGCGATTAGGTTTGCAAACAAGAGTCTCGCAGAGATGCAGCAAATGGCTCAGAACTTGGCGGACACAGTCAGGCTGCCAGCTTAACCGTTCTCCCAGCCACGTCCCTGCCTCTTGTTCCTTCTAGCACAGGGCTCTCGACCTTCTTCCTAACACTTAACACACTCCCTCACGTTGCAGTGAGCTCCAACCATGAAATTGTTTTCACTGCCACTTCATAACTGTAATTTTGCTCTTGTTATGAATCGTAATGTAAATAGCTGTGTTTTCTGATGGTCGTAGGTGACCTCTGTGAAAGGGTCGTTTGGTTCCCCGAAAGGGTTGTGACCCAAAGGTTGAGAGTTGCTGCTCTAACACATACATCATAAGATTTATCCCCTGTGTTTCCATTTACTGTGTACTTCATTAGAATGTCATCTCCATGAAAGCAAGAGTTCTTATGTGTCTGACTTCCTGATACCACAAGCAACACCAAGAACAAAACTCAGTGAAGGAATTAATTATAATCGAGTATTTATTTCATAATTATTCTCAATCCATCTTCCCGGCTATACTGTAAGGTCTACAAGACAGGCCATGGCTGTGTCTGGTGGCAGTAAATATCAATCGACTAAATGGGTGGCTGGAGGATCTAAGGAGACCATTGCTGCGCCCAATCTGCTATCTTTGCAAGGCTAACCTCTACCTGGGTGTCTTGAGGGCAGCTGCTCTCACTGGCTGTCACTCGAATGCAGGCAATTTAATGAAGCTACTGGCTCTGAGGAGTCCAAGCACGAACCACTGGTGGCCTTCAGAGCAAGAGGGTTTTGAGCATACACCTACCTCAGAGCCCAAGCACAAACCACAAATGGCCTTCATCACAGCGGGGTTTCAAACACACATCTATCTCAGTCATCCAAGTATTTGATCCCAAGGAGGCAGAGGAAACTAATTCTGCCAAGAAAGTTTTCAGAGGCCAGCTGAAACTTTCCTCCCAAAGCAGACTACCCAGAGGGCCTCAGTGGGGAGTTCCTCCCAGGAACAAGCACTTGGAGAGTCCCGGGGTAAGCTTCCCATCAATGAGTCCAGGGCTTGAGTTCCTCATCGGCTGCATTTGTGATTCACTAGGTTAATCTACCCTTTGGTGGATAAAGACTTGCTCCAGGAGAAAGAGCCTACAGACAAATCATTTTTGTAACTCGTGCAAAGAGAAGCCAGTGTGACCACCAAGGCTTGAAACTTCCATCTTTTTCTTTTCTTTCTTTCTTACTTTTTTTTAAAATTGAGACAGGGTTTCTCTGTGTAACAGCCCTACTTGACCCGAAAGAGACCAGGCTGGCCTCAAACGCACAGAGATCACCTGTCTCTGCTTCCTGAATGCTGGAATTAAAGGCATGTGCCACCACACAGCAAAAATCCCAACTTCCATGAAGGGTTGAGGACCAAATCCTGAAACCTACATGGCTACAGGTTCCTTCCAGTTTAACAGTGGAGGAAAGACCAGCTTTGGAGCATCTCAGATACGAATAACGAAGGTAACCATCGAATACGAATGGACAAAGGAGCAGAGGAAGGATTCTGAGTCAGAGCCAAAAGCAAGCAAGTAGTGTGGGCTCCGGAGGGTTTATAACCACGCTCTGTGCTAAGGTCAAGATCGACTCAGTGGATCCACGGATCCAGCCCAGCAGGTTTACTTCTCTGACATTTGGATTTCTATTACATAATCTGGATTAACACCTTAAGAAGTGTGACTGTGAGGAGCAACACAAAAGGACAAACGTCCTGTCATTCTGAGAATCTCTACCGAAATCTGCGGGAAGGACCAGGAAAAAAGATGGGAGACAGAGATGCGGAAGGGAAGAGAGCTGTGTCATCGCCTGATCTGGGCGAATGGAGTCAGGCGACTGACTCACATGGGGCAAATCTGTACCTTCCTCCCCAGCTTCCTTGAAGCGCTGTGGCCACAACTCCCTGAAGCTACATTCCGGCCTTATCCTTCAGATCCCTGGCTGGACTCTTGAAAGGCTGCTTTCCCTTTCTTGTGGGACCGTGAAAGTCTTACACAATATGAACTGTAGAGTGGCGTGCCTCTGAGGACAACATAGAAACCACCACTTCCATCCTGTGCCTCGGCTGTGGGACTTGAATCAAATGGCTTGGCTTCTCTCAGCTCCAATTTCTGTGTTTTTGAAACGTGAAGCTTGGATGAAATGAGTGATCAAGAAAGACTAGATCCCTTGGCCCAGAAGAACTCCCTCTTCCACAGACGGCAAGTGAGGGCCCACAACGACCTTGTGGCCACCCCATGTCTGTATACCCTTCATTCTGTGGCCCGAAAGGCAAAGCCCGTAAAGTCACAGAATGGGCAGGCAGCCAAGAAATGATGGGTTGATCCCAAAATGTCACCATTGCCAGTGAAGGAAGGGGAAAAAAGTAGCCTTCTCCTTTCCTCAAAGATTCTCCAGAAACTTCCATCGAGTATGTGGGGAAGCCAGTGCCCATATAGCAGTGGTAGGGAAGACAAGGACCTTGTCTGAGACCACAGTCATCTCGCATGGCCAGCCCTAGGCCGTAGAGAAGCAGATGAGACCAGACAAGGGTCACTGGGCTGACACAGCTGATCCGGCTCGGAGGACACTCTTGTGGTAACACGTGCCACCTCCCCCTCTTCTATGACATTTCTGCAGTTGTACCAATTTTGCCAGATGCTTAGCAGGCAGCATTAGAAGCTGAATTTTTTTTTTTTTTTTTTTTTTTTGTGACCTCCACAGGTCCCCCAGCTGGTTTTACCCTTGAGAGAGAGGCTCCTGGGGCCCACGGTGTGACCAGCCTGGCTCGATGCCGCCACACTCAGTGTTATCCGTTTAATTATTTAAGACCACGAGGCATTGTTTTCTTCATGGGGCAGAGCTCGTAGAGCATTTAAAATTCATGGGGGAAGCCAAGGAGTAGCTTTTTTTAGATCCCTCCCTTGAAGTAAATGATATGTCTTTCAGTCAGGCCTCAATTCCAGTTTTCCAGAATATTCTTCCCTTGATAAAGCTTAAAGAGGAAAAAAAAGGAAGGAAGGAAAAAGAAAGGCAACGAAAACCAAGTCAGGTACCGGGCAGCTGAGCAGGCCTGTGATCCCAGCACTTGAGCCGGGGCAGAGGGACTACAGCAAGTTCAAGGCCAGCCTGAGATGTACAGCAAAAACCCTGTGTCAAAAGCAAGCAAGCAAGCAAACAAAAAAAGCAAAACAGAACAAAAAAAAACCTACCAAAAATTGAGGGGGGTGCAAATGGTGGAAAAGTCTGAGGAGGTGGCGTGAGGAAGCCAATGTATTAAGCAGTTTGGTCCCAGGGGAGCCACCTTTAAATTTAGCAAAACAGATTCTGTTGGTGACAAAGTAAGAGTTTTCTCCCTCCCTGTTACTGGGAATACAGAGTGCCATGTTTTAGGGAGGGTGGGGTAGTGTGCTGACTCCAGGCTTTGCGATCTCAACTCCAGATCACAGGAGAGAGCCTGGTAGCTGGGTAACTGAGGTATTAAATGGTGGACTCTAACACCTAACGGCGATATATAAAACACTTCCCACTGCAGAGGAAGAAGCTGAGGGTTATGGGCACTGGGGTCCTAAGTCCTAAACACTGGCTAAGGCAGGATTTAACAGCTGTCTCCAGGAAGGAAATGGGCTGGAGTCCGGGACTACTTGCCTTAGACACACACCTGGGGGTCTAAGGGCTCTGTAGCTGCTGGCGGGCTCAGCCCTCTGTCTCCTGGGGACCAGGAACAACTGGCCACACTCAAGCTTGCTTATCTCTCCCCACAAGAAGCTGGCCGGGCGGTGGTGGCGCACGCCTTTAATCCCAGCACTTGGGAGGCAGAGGCAGGCGGATCTCTGTGAGTTTGAGACCAGCCTGGTCTACAAGAGCTAGTTCCAGGACAGGCTCCAAAACCACAGAGAAACCGTGTCTCGAAAAACAAACAAACAAAAAAAAAAAAAGAAGCTGTAGACAGAGCCTCTGCCAGCATCACGGGCCGTCTACTTCTGCCATCTGCCCTGGGCAGACCCATGGTAACAGATGCTCTCGGGCTCCTTGACTGATCGCAGGGAACCAAACAGGTACTCTTCCCTGATGACCTACATCCCACCAGCTGGCTAAGCACAGAGCCAGGCCCTTGCCCCTTGGTAGCTATGAGGAGATAGCCCTCTCCTGCCCCTATCCTCACCCCTGGGTCCAAGGGGTAAGGTTCCTTTCTTTAGTTCATATACGCCCAAGTTCTTTAAGGAGGGTAAATCTCTTTTGGGGTCACGGACCCTTTGGAAATAGGTAAAAACTCTGGCACATCTATAACTATGACTTCTGTTAGAGGGGGAGTCCCAGACTCCACACTGAGAACCCCTTTTCTCATCACCCCCACAAAGTTCAGGAACTTCATAGAAGAGGCCACATAAAGACTGAAAGAGCCAAAGTATGAGCCACTGTGTTCATGAGTTCCTAGCAGCTGTGGGTGCCTACCCAAGACTGCAGGCGATCAAGCCGGTCAATATTCTAGCGCGGAGGGGGAAGGGGTTCTCAAGCCCCCCACCCTTAATTGAAGCGCAAGCCACTGTCAGCTGAGGGCTTCTGGGAGAGGGAGCATCAGTTTTCTTTAAGGGTGTGGCCCCTGGGAGTTTGGTTCCACACCCAGGAGCACACGGGCAGCACAAATTGAACTTGATGAGTGATTTAATAAAAACAGCAAAAGGCATGAGGCTGGGGTGGATCCGGGGGGAGTGAGAGAGAGGAACGGGGCCGGGACTAATATGACTGAAATATAGTATATGAAATTTTCAAAGAATTAATAAAATATATCAAAACATTAAAAAAGAGCCTTTCTCATATACAAAATAGATTTTTGAAGACATGAAAATAGAAGGGGATCTATTTGGATAGAGTGGGGAACAAGAGGAGTTGGGGGACAGGAGGGTGAAGGGGGCTGAATACGATCAAAGTGTCTCACACACATACGTGAAAATGTCACAGCAGAACCCATGATTTTGTACAAGTAATATATGCTAGCAGTTAAAAAAGAAAGTTATTCACACAAATTTATTCGAGTAGACAAGGGAAAGGATATCATAGAAGAAATCAGAATTATAAAGGGGGAAGAAACCTTTTATGGAACGCTCTCATCCAGGCCCAACACAGCTTTGAACTAGAGTTGGTAGGAGTACCCAATAAGACCCTGCCAAGATGAGCCCACTAACGTTCCCTCCTGGAAGAAGGAAGGGGCACTGGGCCTGGCCCTCCTAGAGAACATACAAATGGATCTCTAAGTGAAGTGGGAAGTGCTTTCTTCAGCGATGGAGTTACCCACTTCCTGGAGGCAGCCCCCACCTACCATCCTGTAGGTAACCCCGACTAAGTTCACTGGCTCCCCAAGCTAGACTTTGGTGGAACTGTTTCTTCAATCATCACTGACGATCTAGGATGGACGGATGTTTGTTCATCCCCCTGGAAAAGTCACTTAACAGAACCCTTCTCTTGAAGCGTTCCTGTAGAACATATGCCCAGACCCTCTCATTCTGCTTCTCAAAACAACCCTTCCACCATCTGCATTTGGATGGCTGCCCTTGGGCACCCGTCCAGAGCTAAAATGTAGTGTTGCTTGCTCCCTCCCTTCTTAGAATTCCTTTTTACTTTAGCTAAAGCCTTACCCACCTTTTGGGGCAACCACCTACCTAAGCTGAATCAGGGCAAACTTATCATCTCTGGGTGTCCCCAGGTCTCTCTCACTCACAAAAGCCCTGTCTCGGGTCCACACACCACCCCAGGGAGAACCCAGTGGAGCTACTGGTCACCCATCACCCAAGATCCCCCAGCTCTATGTATTCCAAGTCTGGGTGGGTCTTCCTTTAATCTCCAAAGACTACATGGGCTCTGTGAAAACACCAGAATTCGGTCAACATTGGCTGTCCCTGCTCAAATACCTGCCCTCCCCTTCACCCCTTAACTAAACCCAGATGACTGAGGACCATCCCCACCAAACACATGAGCTGCTCTGTCCCCTCTACACAAGCACACAGAACACAAATGGAGGCAGCTGGTACCCTTGTAGCTCACTCCAAGCCCTGGGAGGCCAGGCCATCCCAGGCACCAGCTTCCATGTCACTTTGTCACTGATCAAGAGCTCCAGCTTCTCCCCCCAATCTTGTCATGTCCCCCTCATAGAAGACCCAACTACACTGTGCCAGGTCCCTTGGTCCCTCCACGGCAGGCCTCCTTCCTCATGCTCCCACAGTGACCTTTGCCCACAGCCACATGCGGGACCCACCTTGGACTCCTCGTGGCCCATCCATCCTTCTAACCCATTCAAATTTTCCCACCTCACAAGACTCTCCAATCCAGACTTAAGCCCTCTCTGTCAGCCATGACCTAGCTTCACAGTCTTCACTGGACAGCCCACACCCACCTGTGGTCCATCACTGTTACAGTCCTGGGAGAAACCCTGCCTCCCAATACAGGGGCGGCACCCTGACCTAATGTAGGCAGCCCACACCCAAACCACTGGGCAAACTGGGTGGATGAGTCTCACTTCAAATTCACGTTCTCTGACCTCAAACTGTCACTCTCCAACGACTTAGGCTTGTGTTTCTTTAGTGGGCGTGCTGTCCATCCCAGTCAAAACCTTCTCATCCAGGTGAATCTCTGTGAGTTCGAGACCAGCCTCGTCTACAAGAGCTAGTTCCAGGACAGGCTCCAAAGCCACAGAGAAACCCTGTCTCGAAAAACCAAAAAAAAAAAAAACCTTCTCATCCTCCCCTTCAGCTTCAGCTGCCTACCCTTCTCCACCCCCACCCCGCTCAGCTGATGACCCAGCCTCCCACTCATCAAAGGCAGGAGACCTGGAATTCCTGTACCTTCCCACCACACCCAAGCCTCACAATGGCCTCCTGTTTCAGAGAAAGACGTCCCCCTTGCTTCTCTGAGGGACAGCCCTTCCCTGTGGCTCTGAACCGAGCATCTCGTCTGGTCTCGTCTTGTCAAGGATGAGACTTCTCTGTTGCCTGCCTTCTCCTGCAGCAGCTATTCAATTCCACAGCTATGCTCACTCCTGGTCCTCCCATGCGGTCCTTCCTGCTTCCCGTGGGCCTTCCAACCCGATTGGCTCCTCGCCCTGCCTTGACACTGACTTACGCCAGGACACCAGCAGCCACCACACCACCTCCCGGGAGCTCTCAACCGACGCCGAAGCCCCATCTCTAGGGATGTTTCCCTCCCCAGCCAGTCACCCCTCCTCCATCCTCTTTGCTAGCTCCTTCTGTCTGGCCACCCAATAAAGGATGGGTGCTCCAGGCTCATCCCTGCCACTCCTTCAGTGACACCGCCCAGGCTTTTCCGTCAACATCCCTGCTGAGCCGGGTCTCATAACCAACTGCTTCCTTCTCAAAGAGAGCACGCTGGTATGTGACTGGGCCTCCTCACCTCCCTCTTAATGGTTCCTCTTCCAGGATCCTCCACCTCTACCAGCAGCAAACACCAAAGTCCTTGACTTCCTCTCTCTTCTTGACCCTGTACGTCATGTCCTCCTGTGACATTCTAACTTCTAACAGACCACATATGGAAACCGCTGCGACGTGGCATGCTAGCCTTGGCATTCACTCTGACCTACAGAGTCACCCTGCTTTAATTTTTGCCCCTTCCAACTCATTTTCTACAGAGTGCCACTGCCTTGGAGCCTAATAAGGATCTTGTCACAGCCCTTCAGTATCACTCAGCTTTTCTCATACAGACAGACAGACAGACACAGAGAGAGAGAGACAGAAAGACAGACACAGAGACAGACAGAGACACACACAGAGAGATATTAGCTGACTGATAGATGATTAGACAAGTCAGTTCTCTCCTTCCCTCAGGAGGGTTTCGAGGATTGAACTTGGGTCGTCAGACTTGACAGCAAGTGCCTTTACCTACTGAGCCATCTTGCCATCCTTGCTCAGGCTTGTTCAGTCTCCTGATACCCATGTCCCTGCCACTTCCCACAGTCACATCTGATTTGGGCCTGGACTGCTTCTTCCTCCACCCCCTGCCTGGGGCCCTTCCCTCCCTTGCTGAGTTCCTTCCAGGATGATCTGCTTCCAGTTTTTCAAGCATTCAGGACCACTCTCTCCACTCCTGGTCTGTGCCCTGGCTTCTCCTTCCACCCGGACGCTGGTTCCCTGCTTTGCATGCAAGGCAACGTCAGAGGTGCATCTCCCATGCACCGCTGTTCCGAAGTCAGTCTCAGACTCCACGCCTTTTCCTCCGAGGACAACTTGCAGAGACTTTTACTGGTGGGTTCATTTATAGGGTTGATTTTTTGGAGGCAGAAGGGTTTGCTCATAGGAGCAAGCAGAGTCTGTCTCACTCACTAAGATACAAATAGCAGGGGATGGGGTGGGTGTTTGTTTTACTCACCAACGATTCCATGTGGAATAGTATTTTGGACTTGGTGGATTAAAATACATATTAAAATTTTAGCTTCATCTGTCTCTTCTTTTTAATGTAATATTAGAAAATATTTAATAATTACCAATATGGCCGTAATTGTTTCCAGTAGAGTACTGGTTAGATTATGGCACTGGCGGCATGGCTTCAAATGATAATTACATGTTTTTTGTGATAAACAACATAGAGGGGCACAAGATCCTGCAGGGTACAGTGAGGACAGGTAGGCTGGGCTAGGTGACAACACTGGACATGTCAAACTAATGAGGCTGAAATCAGGAGTCATCACTACTCAGCAAACGCCTCCTGAGTAGCTTATGTCAAGTATCCACACATGTGCGCTCTGAAGGCCATCACTGGGGTGACAGAGGAGAATGTGTGTCAACATGGTCACACAGGACCACGTGAAGGGCATGCTGTCGAGACAGTCCCGTCTGCTCACGGCTCAGTACTCCCGTCTCTGCGTTCTCGTCCCCATACCCAGAGAACTGGAGTTACCTGAAGAAACAAGGGCTTCTTGTTCTGTTTCTCCATCCATCTCAACCAGGGGCTTCTGAGGGGGCTGAGGGACAGCAGTGTGGGGAGATCACCCGTCCATCTCCCGTGGGACGGGTGCTAAGTCACACAGTGTGGGAGAGCAGAACCCCACAGCCATGCCCACACTGACCATGCTCTCAGCAAACCCTTCAAGTCTGTACATTAACGTTAGGTCCCTCCAGGAGATTATCCGCTCCCATGGAGCAGGAAAATCCACTTCGCCCAGAGGTTAATAAACTTACAGATCTCATTACTCACAGGGGTCATGCTGGTGAGAATTTTAATGCATCTTTTAAAGAGAAAGTCTGGAAGGATCTTAACAACGGAACAATGCTACTGTAAGATGCAAGGGCAGAGGGGTCACCCAGAGGATGGAGCAGGTGCTCCTTCCTCACAAGTCCCCCACCTATGGACGGCAAAACACTCAGAATCTGGGCAGAATAGCTGCTGTCGCTGACCACGGGACCTAGGGCTGCCTCTGCTCCTACACCGAGATCTCCCGGTGCTTGGCAAGTTGCCTAGCTGTGGCCACCTTTAAAATAATCTTGACTCTTCAAGAGTCCCCTGAAGGCTGGTGATAAATCTGTATTTGCTTTAGCTAACTACCTGCCCCAATCCATTACAGCACATGATCAATTCATTCCCTTTCTCCTTGATCTAGCCCCTGGTTCCTAGATAATCCTAAATTTGCACTGAAAGGGAACAATTAGCAGATCAAGTCCCCTCCTTCTCCTTCCACCAGTGTAATAATCCTGAGGATGGACGTGCAGCTCAGTGGCGGAGCCCTCACCAACACGTGTGAGGCCCAGACTTCCATCTCCAGCACTGCAAAACAAGCAAGTGGATAAACCAGAGGGCTGCAGTACACACCTGCTCTGAAGTTCTTTCTGAATCTCTTCTGGAGGCTCCGCTCCTCCTAGATCCTGTTTCTGCCTGTCTCCACCCTCACTGCCTTGTTCTCTAATGTCTCCAGTAAGCCCCTTCACTTTGCTCTCTGCCTTTTGCAGAACAAAACTCACCCTTGCTTGGACCCCGACTCATCCTTACTTGCACCTCCGTCTGCATTTACCTTCTCCTCCCTTCCCAACAGTCACCCCTTAAGTGAGTTTCTGCTGTGATTGGATCTGTGCTCTCCCACGGAGCTGAACCTGCTCTCAAATCCATCATGGCCCTGACACCCCCACCGCCACAATATTTACAGTAGCCATCTGCTGGGTCCCGCCATCCTCTGCGCTTCAGGAGGTCCCTGGTCTTGTTGATGGCGATCCACATAAGAGCCTTACCTCCCATGGCTTCTCCAACCAGCCTTTCATCTTAGCCTCAGCGTCTCAGTCTCATTCCCTTCACTCCCTGTGATTCTTCAAGTGTTATCTCTACCTCTAGATGGTGGTCAATCCATCTCAGGCGATGGCTCCCGAGACCATGTGTGACTCTATCCCAGTTGCTGAGTTTGCACTTCTAGAGGGCCATATGTAGAAATTCACCTTCTCGACACTAAACTCCTCTGGGAAAGCTGCCTTTTCCCCTTCTTCTGGGCCTAGCCCAAGCCAGGGTCACCACCATCAGCCACAAACCCTAGAAACAGCCGCACTGCTGACAACTCAATCTACGTCCCTCATATTCCAGCAATTCCATCACGAGGACGCTGGCCTCCAGAAACCGCACCCAGAGAACGTGAACTTTATTCTCTAACAAGATTACGCTTGGTTCCCAATTCAGCCACTTCCTGGCTAAGAGCTTGAACAGGCTATTGAACCTCCCAAACCCAGTTTCAACTATGAAAGTGAGCCTCTCTCAAGAACAAAACGAGATGTGAGCGTATGGACACCACAGTCTCACTTTATGTACTTAGCTGAGTCCAGATTAAACAAGTACGTAAGAAAGAGCCCCCCCCCATTTCCATGAGATCCCCACATGCGTGTCTATTGGTCCGTGTGGACTCCATCCCAAGCTCGCACAGTACCCTGTGCAGTGTCTGCTCTCGTCTTGTTCTGTTCTCACCTGCTCCTGCCTGGATGGACCATGGCTCTTTTCTGTAAGGCAGTGGCCCTCAACCTTTGGGGTCAAATGACCCTTTCACAGGGGTGGCCCAAGGTCATTGGAAAACACAGGTATTTACATGACAACCCATAACATTAACAAAACTACAGTTATGAAGTAGCAACGAAAATAATTGTACGGTTGGGGGTCACCACAACATGAGGAACTGTACTAAAGGGTCACTAGCATCAGGAAGGTTGAGAACCATTGCTGTAATGTCTTTTTTCTAATCTCCTAACTCTCCATGCCACCCTTCATACCGTCTCTAGAATAATTTCCCTAAAATAATTATTCTTCTCCCACCGCTCGCAGACTGAAGTCCAATGGTAGCGTGTGTCTGCCCCGCAGCCACGGCCGCTGCTTCCTCTCCAGCCAGTGCGCCCACTGCCCGGGTCAGGCCTCACTCTGGTAGCAGGATTAACTGCACCCTGACATCCCAACAGTTACCAGGTGAAGGACAGTGGGTTTGAGACTCTGGTGTAGCTCAGTGGGATGAGATGGGAGGAGGGAGAGAGAGGGACTTCTTACAGAGACAAGATGACTGATCGTGCTCACACAGCAGCCAGGGGCCTGGGGTTTGATCTATTCGCTCATACCCATCCTAGCTCCACTGACAGACAGCCCTGCATGAGGACACATTTATCGGCGGGTGAAACAGCCACACCCATCTTGAGTCCACCTGGAGGAGGCAAAGGCCACTTCTTCACATCATCCGAGCTAAATTATGTCTCGGTGCCACCATCACCAACAGCCACTCGCCCTACCCCTTGGAACATCCCGGCTGGCACAGGCGGCATCCCTTTTCCCATGAGGCCCTTCTCGGTTACCCTTCTCTCCCAGGACGGCAGAAGCCAAAGCAACCCTCTCTTCTCCACTTATCTGGACAACTCCAATTAAGCACTTTCCCAATTAAAGATCTCAGAAGGGCTCCAAAGCACAAGCACTGAGTCTGCAATGTTCCTCACTAATTAAGTCCCGGTGGACAGCCCTGCCCCATGACCCAGACAGGATACCCAAGGCTACCGAAGGCTTGGCTGGCCTCAGCTATTCTCAGGAGGGATCCAGACCCAGGCTTCCCCAGGCAGGGCAAACAGTAGAGGCTGCCTCTACCCACCCCCCCACCCCCCCCCCCGCCAGCACAGTGGGAAGCCAGGATCAATAGTCCTCCTTGGCCAGGAGGCACCCACGTACCAAATGATTTCTTAAGGCAGAGAGTCCATGATCTCTAATTTCTCTGAGGAATACTGAGACTAGCAAGTTTATGAATAAAAATGTTGGAAAAAATCTCTTTAGTCTTTGACAAATGTCTAAATGTGTTCCCCACAAGCTAATTTGAAATATAATTTAAATAATTTCTACCAGGATGATACCATATGACTAACAGCACCTTGGTGGCAGAAGTACTGGAGACTTCGTCGCGCTTTCAAAGAGGCTCCCATCCTGCCTCTTCCCACACGGAACACACCCTGCTAGGAGCCTGGTGCATGACGCCAGCTCTCACCTCCAAACCTATAAATACACTGGGGGACGCCCGCACACCCAATACCTAGAAGATGCGGGAACACAGCACAGCAGGGCTTGAGGGGCCAGGGAATCGAAACCAGCACCCCAAGCTTTCCACCCCAGCTCCTCGCCATGCAGCTCTTTGCTCGATTCGTTAAGAAAATGTAACTCTCAACATCCATAAGGTCAGGGCCTGTACACCAGGGACTTGTGTTCCACGAGTCCCTTCTCTCTATTGTAAATACGCCGTGTGGATGCTGTTTGCTTCGCATTAGACAAAGCTGAGGGACGCGCTTGTCTTCTCAAATGAAAGGTCTCTGTGTCTACCCCACACAAGTTTTAGAAGCTGCAGGCTGAGGAGACTCTGCTGAGTTTACACGGGTGTTCACTCTTGAGTGTATTCTGACGTGCTGGAAATCGTACCCGGGGCCTTGCGCGTGCTAGGCAAGTATTCTATCACTGAGCTATAGCCCCAGTCCTGGTGCTTGTTTTTTGTTTTTTTGTTTTTTTTTTTAATGAAAAAAAAGAGTCTTAAAATTAAGGAAGGAATATACTGTCCTTCCTGCATGCACATCCCTGTCAACCCTTTCCTTACGGGAATTTCCTCTGAAGAGATAGAAGGACAACGGTCCTCTGAAACACAGAAAGGTTCCTAAGTGGGACATGGCGCTTTTGCCCGTGAGGAGACTCGGGACAGAATTACTCTGTCTCGGATTTCTAAACAGGGAGGTGTGCTGGGTCTCAGTCCACCACCCACCCTTAGCAACAACGAGAAGTCCTTCACATCCTCACCACGGTTCACTCCGGAGCAGTGACTCACCCAGAACCGCACAGGTTCCCAAATCACCCGGTGCTAATTGTGATCTTGGTCTCCTCTGCCGTTTTTTTTTTTTTCCTTTCAGTAATTCACTTAAAGCCAAGAACTGCCTTTAGGAATTCTCTAAAAGTCCTTTAAAAAAAAATACTCTGCTTTGTTCTTAGCAGGTTTACAAAAACGTATCAGATTTTGCAAAATGACCACTTAGAATTAGGTGTAGATTTAAATGATGATGTGTTCCTATAACTACTGGCAGGAAAAGACGGCCACTCGAAACATTTTTTGTTGTTGTTGTAAAAATTGTGCTACAACAGACATATAGAGTGATTTCATCTTGTTAAAAATATGTTTCCCTTTGTAGACATACATCTAGACACTCAGTCATACACACAGGGAAGAGAGTCTGCAAAGATAGACACCCAAGTGCTGAAGAAGGTTCTCCCTAAGACGTGGGATGCAAAATCACTTTCACTTCCTTCCTCACACTGTTCTTCAGTACGAGCAGGCAATGTTTTTATAATTAGAGAAAAAAAGAAAAGCTATTTTGATTTTGTTTAAAAACAACAACAACAAAGCAAACAGGAGACGAGGAAGGGAAGAGACAACACAGGATGGGCCCTAAGCTATGCCAGAGTTTGGTAGAGGGCTGTGGGCTCGGCTCAGAGGGTAAAGTGCTTGTTGCAGAAGCAAGAAGAGCCTGAGTTCAGATTCCAACACCCGCATAAAAGCTGGGTGTGGTGTTACAGCTACAATGTGGAAACCAGGGGCTCACTGGCATGGTGAGTTCTGGATTCAGTGAGAGATCCTGTCTAAAAACACAAAAGAGAAAGTCAGAGACACACACACACACAGAGACAGACAGTCACAGTCACAGTCACACAGAGACAGACACACACAGAGATAGACAGACACACACAGACAGTCACAGGCAAATACAGAGAGAGAGACACACACACACAGAGACAGACACACACACACAGAGACAGACACATACACAGAGACACTCAATGCCAATCTTTTGTCTCCCTTCACACTGAACAGTGCACATGTGTGCACACACACACTCTAGGAGCTAGGAAGAACAATTATAAATGAGCTCTGGAGTGTGCCAAGGGTGACCACACACTTGATGCCAAGTTCCTCCAGAGGCATTACAGAAAAGAGACATGGTAATGTCTATAAACCAGAGTCCATTAAGAAAAGCAAACCACCTACTCTGCTCCAAGTCCTCCTTCAGGGGACTGCGCACAGGCTACTCATGGGACCTTGGCCAGTACTAATAACCAGCAAGGTTAAGAATGACAAGAGGCTTCCAATATGAATGAGGACATCTCCCCAAATAGAAATGACCCTAGACACTGTGCCCAGCCCCTGCTACCCTCGACCTCCACACCACTTGGCCTTCTTCACTGCTCACTAACATGCTGCGCATGCTCCTGCCTCAGGACCTTTGTGTTTGCTGTTGACTCTCCCCTCAAATATCTTCTGTGGCCTGGGAGCCGCCTTCTTAGTGAGGCCTTCCAGCTGCTTATCTAAAACCTACTCTCTCAGCACCTTGGAGCCCATTCCCTTACTTTTTTAAGGTTGTCAAATAAGTTGAATTTTATAAAACAAAGCAAAAACAATCCAAAGAGAATGTTTTCTCATACCTGTATACTTGTTCGGCTGATATCTATGTATCTGGTATCTAGTCCCTTCCCAATTTGCGGCTTTTTCCAGTGCAGACACTGAAGGGGACCGCTTTTTAACTGAACCAGTGTGATCCTAACTGACAACAGCCTTTGGGTACCTCTTCTGCGAGACATCTTCCCTAGATTCCCCAAATGTACGGCCATCCCACCATCTCCTTTTATACCCTTCAGATGGGAGCATTTTGTTTCCAGCACAGCAAGTACCTGCACATGTGGCTTCTCTCCCCTTTTAAAAGACATAAACCCCAGAGGCAGGAATTAACCATGGGCCTGCTCATCCCTGGGTCCCCAATAGCATCGGACAACCGCCTCACAGATGAAGGATTCAAATTAACCTTAGTGAGGTTGAATAACAACAACAAAAACTGGACCAGGAGAAGGCAAACTCATTTTTAAATGTGTAAATATTTACTTCGTGTGATGGGTGCTTTATCTCGCGCATGTCTATGCACCACGTGTGGGCCTGGTACCCGAGGAGGCCAGAAGAGGGTGCTGGACTGACGGTTGTGAGCCATCCTGTGGGCGCTAGGAATTAAGCTTGTGTCCTGGAAGCCAGTGCTCCCAACCACTGAGCCAAGTTTCCCATCCCTAAAAGACTGACTCTGTTTCAGTTAATTAAAAGCCCAAAGGAAAGCCCTGTGACTTGTAAGAGAACACAGGGTGGCTCCGAGGTGGGAAAGAATACCAGAAGTTAGGCAGTATAGAGCATGGGAAGGCAGCCAGCTATATCAGATAACCAAGGCTGTGGCCATCATCCACTGCAAGTAACCGAGGCTCAAGAGAACAAGTGCAAAACGCAGGTGGGCCAGGAACAGTGGGATCTTATGGTAAACACCGAGAAAATCAGCTAGGAATCACACAGCTGACAAGTGGCCTTTTCTGCTGGCCTCTTATAAACAGTAAGAGACGAATTCACAGTTCCAGGGCTTGGGTGCCAACACACAGCCTAAAATGAACCTGCATCACAATAAAAGCAGAATGCCCGCTTGGGCGTTAAAGCAAAACTGGATCCAAATGCGATCCCTTTCTCTCTTGGTCCTGTGACTCCCCACTCAAGAAAATATAGAAGGCGATCCAAAAAGAGCATCATAACTTTCAGGCTGGCATCCAAGCAAGGCTCCCACTGTGCAAACGGTAACTCGACCATAAAGTATTTACGGCAGGCCTGCGAGGTCAGTTACTGTACGCACATTGGGGTGCAATGGTGAAAAGGTTAAGTCCTACCATTGTGCAATGATTGGAGGATGATGGGGTACAAATAGGTCAACAAAACCTGAATGACGACAGGTGTGCTATGGAAAGGCACTGTGGGCTGCACAGGTGAGGCTGTGTGAGTTATGGGAACCAGCGTTCTGGTTGTGGTGGCTGAAAATGCTCATCCTGGGGTCTGAGAGTGAAGGAAGGAGAGAGGATGTCTGGGAAGCCAGGGTGGGGGATTTCAGGTAGCACATTTCCAGCACTGCAAAAGTCCTCCAGGACAGTGTTGAGAGTCCTCCAGAACAGTGTTGGGCTCCCACACTGATGCTGAGGGGAGGTTAAGAAAGAAAGAGGTCCTCGGGGGAAACTGGGAGGAGGATGGAGGGGTTCTCCCCAAAGGGGGCCAGGAATCTTCAGAATTTATGAAGTGGCCCCAGGAGTGACTGGTGATGCTGGAGAGAAGGCAGAGCCCCCCTGCCTTTATCTGCTGGAGGGTGTTTAGACAAGAGAGTGAAAAGATCTGATTTGCAATCTTAAAAGCAGGTCCCTCGGCTCCCAGGCAAAGAATGGATTGACAGTAACCCAGTGCAGAAGATGGTAGTGGGCTGAAAAGCTTATCTATCCAAGAAGGAGGCAATGGTGGCCAGGACAAGAGTCGGCGCTATGGTTACTGGAGAGTGGGCATGCTCCAGATGAACCTGGGAAGTTCTTCCTGAGTTCTTCACAGGATATGGGATGGGGTGAACCAAGGGTGACAGCAAATTATCAGTGGGGCCACCGATTGGGGCGGGAGGAAGAAGGGAAGCTGGGAACTCGAGGCAACGGCAAGGACTCCAAGGATGGATGAATTAGAAGCACCGAGAAAGGCCTGTGGTGGAAATAAAATGTAGGGCTGACGGCAGACAGGCAGTCATACTTCAAGTCATGTGGGCAGTGAGGGTAAACCGAGGAATTGGATAAGAAGACCAGGGAAGAGAGGATCGGCAGTGCCAGGGACCAGGACAAACTCCTCAGCATCTCACAAAGGAGCAGAGCAAAGATAGGGTGTGAGAGTGTGGCCTCAGAGGAGCTGGGAGGGAGCTGATTCAAGGGGGATGAGGGGTGGGAAGAGACAGGGCAGGGTCTATGCTGAGGTAGAGGCAGAAGCCAGGCTAGAGCGTGGAAGTCAAGCAAACGGTAGGAAGGGAAAATGAATGGAGACTAAGGGTTTGCCTGATCGATATTCTCAGAAGGACAAGGAAGTGGAACAGAAGCAGGATGGGTATGCAGGATGGGGACAGGACAGGGATGGAGAGTAAGGCCAAACTGTGCCGCCCAATATGGCAGCCGCTAGCTCCATGCGGCTATGTAAAGCCAGGTCCTGAAACACACTAGGCGTATCTCAAGTGCCCAGGAGTCTCAAGTGGCTGATGGCTGCCGTAACTGACCATAGAGATTAGCACATTCCAGCACTGCAGAGAGTTCTATTGGACAGTGCTGAACTGGACCACGCTCCTATACTGATGCTGGGGGACATTAAGAAGGCAGTCCTTGGAAGGTGGAAGAAGATGGGCGGAGTCTACACCAGTAGAGAGCCGTTGGACATCAAGAAAGACTGGCCTTTCGGTAAACAAGCAGGAGAAGCCTGGCTGTTTCATTCTTGCTGTTGGCCAGGCAGGAAGACGGAGGTCTATAGCCTTGCTCTGTGACTGCTACTCCATCTGTGAAAGGGGAGGCAAGGAGTACATAAGGAAGCGGATGTTGGTAAGGAGCCTGTACAAAGTAGTCGCCTCAGGGAATGCTAGCACCAACCCTGAAGAATCAGATAAACACTTCACAGAAGCGAAAGGGCGGTAGACACCTAAGGGGAAATGCAGCCTTAGCGGAGAAAGTAAAGTTGGGTGGCCGGCTGGTTTTCTTGTTTCCTTCTATCTTTGCCAGGTCTCTCCTACAGAGTCCCAAGGGGGCTCTGACAAGGACCACAGCCAGGTCTGCTACAGGCTGCTCTTATTGGCTCTTCCTCTCCATCCCACACAACTCTCAGAAAGGATGGCAGTAGTCCTGGCTTTTTATTAAAATGGCTCCCTCCATCCACCTCCTCTGTCTGAACCCTTTATCCAGCCTTTAGCGCCATCTCAATCTACCATCATGGCTTGTACAGTCTCATAAACTACAGAGGAAAATATATTTTAAAATGGCAGGGAGAGGTAAGAGCTACACATCAGCTATTAGCTACAAGGATGAGTAATACATATTTATTGAGTGATGTTAAAATTACATGAAAGACATGTTCGGTGTTTAAACAAAATGCCCAAGCTACTCCTCCCTGTTTTTTCCAAAAACAACACACACAAAAAAATATATTTTCTGGTATTTTCTTTAAGCTTTTGTGAGTAAACATTTTCATTTCCACAGACATATTTTTAACCACAGAGTTTCAATATTTGTTTTTGATATGCAAGTGTGCTCGGCTGGGTTTTTGTCAGCTGAGGGGGGGGGGGCGGGGGAAGAGTTAAAATTACCAGGTCCTTTTATCTTCCATCTTGAGACCTACAATGCTAACTCCCTCCCAAAGATTTAGTTTTTAAGTATGAAATCTGAGAGCCTCAAAGGTTCCCCACTGCTCAGAGATCAGCTCTTTCATATCTGCTGAGAGATGGCTGAAAAATAAATCTGCCTCCCAGCTAGGGTAGACTCTGTCTATCACCGCCCCCCACACCCACCCCAGTTGCTCAACATGTTAAATCTCTTGGCTAGGCATCAATGTTCCTATGCAAAGTTCCGCTGGGCCCCTCTGTCCCCCGTGTTCCTGTTGGCCACAGTCAAGCTCTCTCTTGCTTGCCCCCACTCCCTCCGAAACTCTACCTGCCTCGGGAGAAAGCCACTCCAGAGACTTGCCTGGAGCAAGGCATTGACCTACAGGGACTGGTCAGGCCACCAGGGCAATCTTGCCTCTTTCCACTGTACCCATGCCTTCCCATCCCCAAAGGGAAGCAAGTTCTCTAGACCCATACAGCAGAAGCAACTGGGTCCCACGAAAGGCTGTTTGAAGAACTCTGGGCTCAGCAGCAGGGGACAGAGATTCAAGACCTCTGGTTCACTCAGCCATGCTCATGGCCTCTGTCAGGCAGCGTGGCCTGGCCTCTGCCGATGAAAACCACCACGCACTAGTTTCTCCCCTTTTACAAAGCCAACAGCTGTGCAAGCTGGAAGAAGTCGCCCAACTACTCGAGCCTCAGTTTTCTCAGGTGGAGAGCAAGCACGCTAATCATTCCCTGCACGGAGAAACACCGTGTGCGTGCGCTCACATCGGTGAGCAGAGGTAAGCAGTTACTGTGTTATTAGCACCGTGGCTCCTGACTCACAGCGCCTGCTGCTCCAAGAGACGCCGAAGAGAAATCAATCGTGCTTTTAAAATTACTTTATATACTCTGAAACATTAGTCACTTCAACCGAGTATTCCAACTTCCCTCCCAAGCATCTGGAGCCTCACCTAGGTTCCTTCGAGATTTTCACCATCCTCAGCCATCTCAATGCTGCCAGCAAGTCCACTCTCCCTACGCCCGAAGGGTTATTATTGGGTGTGTTTCCTTTCCAGGAAAACTTCGATTTCCCTGTCGCTAGCATTAAATGCAGCCGTGAAGACCTCAAGCTGCTTTTCACAGTCCCAGACCCAGGCCCTGGAGTTGGTCGCGCCAGGGGCAAGGAGACCACAGAATGGCTGAAGCGCCGAGCCCAGCCCGGGTGCGGGTCCCCGCCAGGTGTCCCCGCGCCCGGCTGGCTGAGAGAGGAAGATCCGTTGGTTTCCGGCGCAAAGTCCGCGCCCAGGCCGGGGGACACCCCCGAGCTCCCGCTGCAGCACGCCACCGGCGGCCCGGAGCCCCTCGCGGGCTCCCCGCGAGCTCACTCACCCCATCTCCGGCGCTGCTCCTGCGGCCGCTCCGACGGGGCCCCTGGCGTTCGCTCTCCGGCCGCTCGGCAGCTGCTCCCCGCGCGGCACATGCGGCGGCCAGAGTGCGCCCGGCTCAGTCCCGGCGCCGCTCCATTCGGCCGGCTGCGCGGCTCTTCTGCCGGTGTCGGGGCCGCCGCCAGGCGCAGGCGGCCGGGAGGGCGGGGGCTGGGCGGCCGGGGGCTGGGCGGCTGCGCTCGGGCGGAGCCGCCGGTGCCTCCCGCCCGCTCCTTACGTAACCTCGTGGCCCCCGGGCCGCCGCCGCCGCCACCGCCCGCCTGGAGCCGGGGGCGCGGCAACGCGTGCAGCGCCCCCCCTCCCGGCCCCCACCACCGTGCGCGCGCTGCCGCGCAGTCGCCGCTTCTTCCCGCAGCCCCCTCCTCTCCTGGGTCGACCCCGCACCCGCGCGCCCTGCCAGGCTTGGCGCTGCGCCTCGGGCGGGATGTCCCGCCTGCTGGACTTGAAGTGGCAGCTGGCAGGGACTTTTTTGGCCACCTCTAGTTTGCAGATGGGGGAACCCAAGCCCCTCAGAAGGGGTAAATGATGTGACCAAGGTCACATACTCAGATTAGAGCTCAGGTCCCCAGAGTTTGAGACGGTAGGAACACGTCTTGCTCCCCCTTCCCCCTTAAAAGCCCACCTTCGTCTTCCTGCCTACTGTATGGCTTGGTGGCCTTAGAGTAACAACCTGGTTAAAACCCTGGAGGCTAACATAGCAGGGAGGTTCCTACAGTCCAAAGCTGCTGCTTTGACTCTTCCCTGGGTAAAGAAAGACTTGCACATCTCCAACATAGCGGGTTAGCAAAATTTAAGAGGCTTCCTTAAGCTTGGCTAAAGGCGGTCTCTTCAGCCCCCTTCAACACACCAGGTCCTGATTCCTTACCAAAGACCAGCACTGGCGCCAACCTAACTATCAAACCCCCGCCACACCTGGGCCTTCCACGGGATTGTCTGCTGCTGCGCGAACATTGCCCACATAAGACCGGCCCTCTCTGGACTGGGAAGACAAGGACAAGCAACTGGAACATGCCCCTGCCCTCATACCCCTTTGGGTAGCTGTTACCTGCTAGCTAACTTCTTCACCCCACGAGAGCACCAACCCCCTGTCTAAACTCCGGTGGGGAGTTTCTCGAATACAATTTGATCCGCGGCTTCCCTTCCACTGCCCTTGGGCTGGCACTGCCACCTCAGCCTTTGCTCATCTCACTTGCCTTTGCTCTCTGCCCTCCAGCCAGCTGGCCATCCTCTCAGCCTTCACACGTGCTATTTATTCTGTCTGGAAAGATTTTCTCCTCCTAATTCCTACTTGTACCTCAGATGCCGGCTAAACTGTCACTTCCTCTGGAGACGCTACCCAAGGCCATGGATGGCATGGTACATGTGCATTTTTCTCCCTTGCACTCATTGTTGGTAGTAGCCGATGTAAAATTATTGGTTTATTATTCCAGACACACCTGCAAACTCTTCGAAAGCATGGCGTTTTGCCCATCATTGTAGCCCCACTCCCTATCAAGGGAATTCAAAGTCTTCCACAATAGTTGTTGACTGCATAGGCAAATAGACCCAACCCCCTCTACGCAAAATTGGTCAAGGTCTGTGCACACAGGTGAGCCCCCTGAGAGCCAAGACTAATTATCACTCAGTCCTCGAGAAAACCCATCTAACACAACTTCCAAAGCCCAGGCCTGTGCCAAGGTGCCTATGGGTACGGTGTCACTAGAAGGGTCCAAGAAAGAAGCCAACAGATGGGGAATAACAAACAGAAGCCAGCGTCTGTGTACTGGGGTATGGAAGGCAGAGTCTCTGAAGGAGCCAAGAAGTGCCCCAAGGCCTGGCTGGGAGTTCCCTTCTGCTCCACTGATGGAGAGGGCACACCCACACCCCCATCAGCTTGGCAAGATGCAGTGAGGCTGAGCCCGTGGGGTGGTGAATCACACCAGCTGCTTCGGTCAGCGGAAGGCAGAACCATCTTGGAAGTTGAATGCTCGGTGATTAAATTGGCTGTCCTCTGGGTAGACAGCTCTGGGGGAGGAAGGGCAGGAAAGGTGGCTCAGACTCCAGGTTTGGGAAGGGAGTTGCTGTCTTTCCTCCACCTTCTCCAAGCTACTCCCAGAGGTGAGGCATGGGGAGAGCGGCCTCACTTCTCGACCCCTCTCCTTCAGCTAAGGCTGGGGGCTTCTCTGGAGAGCTCTCTCTGATGGCTCTGCACTCCGTTTCATCCTCTGGAGCAGTCTTTACGGGTGCTCATTCATCATCTTGGACCCTTCCCAAGAGATGGACATTTCATTTCCCTATTAGAGAGGCTCTCCGTGGGAGCCTGTGCAGGCAAACTGCATTGTGAAACATCTCTCCCTGTGATCTCGGTGGCCCTAGCTGACAATAGAGAGGGAGGGTGAAACCTACTATTTCAAGAAGGCCAAAATGGAGAGATTCTGTGCTGCCTGGTGGTTGAGGCCTGGCTAAAGAGAGCCTATGTAGGTTAATCAACTGGGTACAAGGGGGGGATGGATAGTGCTGGGGACAGCTGAAAATGTGAGAAAGGGGCGTGGTCTTGGAGAAAGCCGGGAGGATGGGATCTAGGCCTAGTAGGAGCTGTCCTGGAGAGGGGAAGAGGTACCACCTCAGCAGGCTGGGAGGGTGGATGGAATGTTTACCTGGGAGGCCTCTATAGAAGCAAGGACCTAGCGAGCAAGCCGGCGAGAACAGACAGGGGAGAAGTCAGAAGAGAAGCAGAGGAGTTGGGAAAATGAAAACGATCGTTAGGATACAGCCGTATTTGGAAACAAGCAGGGCAATTGGTGCTTTAGAAGACTGGAGGCCAGGCTTTGACCACCACAAGCTCAGGGACTTGTCTGTCATTCTGTGCAAGTATCAGAGGCTTCCAGAAAGGACCACTAGGCACAGATGTTGGGCTGAGGAGTCTGCTTCCTAACTGGACCATGTCACATAACCTTAGGTAGCTCACCAGTAAGCTATAGCCATCACCATCATCATCATCATCATCATCACCATCATCATTATCACCATCACCTCATCATCATCACCATCATCATCACCACCACCATCACCTCACCATCATCACCACCATCATCATCACCATCATCACCATCATCACCACCACCATCATCACCACCATCATCATCACCATCACCACCATCATCATCATCACCATCATCATCACCATCACCACCACCATCATCATCATCATCACCATCATCACCATCACCGTCACCACACCCCTGCTCCACTTAAGCATAGGCAGGGCTTCATGATATGACTCCAATGACAGGCTATAGAAAATGGAACAGTTCCCTTATAGTGAAAGGCCTCACAGCTGCTGTCTTAACACAAGGCTAGGGTTAGTATTACCAATGATGTCTCGTGGATGTTACATCCTTCTTCCGGGAGGGTATGACAAGGAGGGCCTTCACTTAGGTGATATTCCCTCAGATATTCCCATAACACCCGTCCACTAGAGAAGTACTACAGACAGCGCGTGAGAACTGTCCTCGAGACACCCGACCAATCCTCAAAGCTCTCAAGAAAAGATGGAAGAGCTGCCAAGACCAGAGGAGACTGTGGAACACAGCGATTTAGAGGAGAAAAACTGGTTAAATCTTGGGCTGACCAGATGGCTCATTGGGTAAAGGTGCTTGCCAAACAGGCCTGACAACTAACGGGTTCAATCCCCAGAAACACGTAAATAAGAGAGAACCCACTGCACAAATGTACTCTGACCTCCATATGCATGTACACATGGCGTGCAAGCCTTCTCTGCACCCACAAATAATAAATGAAAATTTAAAGATAAAAACAATTAAACCCTATAGTGAGTTCCAGGACAGCCAGAGCTATGTACTAAGACCTAGCCTTAAAAACAAACAAACAAAAGAGGGGGGTATCTGGCAGAGGGACCATGAAAAAGCTCTGCGCTATTTTGTTTGTTTGTTTGCCCTGGCTGAACAGAAACTTGATATGTAGACCAGGCTGGCCTCTGCTTCACAAATGCTGAGATTAAGGGTGTGCACCACCACAACTGACTTTTCTATACTAGTTTTGAAACGTTTCCCAGAGTCTAAAATCAACTAAAGTAGAATATTAATTAATTAAAAAATAAACAGATGGAGGTGATAGCTCAGCAAGTAAGGGCACTTTCTGAGCTCTGAGGACATGAGTGCAATCCCTTGAACACGGTGAAGAAGAGACTGGTAAATTGTCCTCTGACACGTCCGCCTGTGCACACGAGTGTGCACGCACACACACACACACACACACAAGACTATCAATAACTGTAAAAAGAAAAGGGATATTCTCGAGACCCTCCCACACATCCAGTCCTGCATATAGTTAGCCAGCTGCAGGACCAGAAAGGTGAAGACGCAGAACAAGTGATCAGAACAATGTTCGGTGTCCATGTCAGTAAGGCAAAACCTGAGGATTTAATGATGTTTACATGCCTTCTACATCAAACCATTGAAATCAACAAATTTCAATGTTTTACATTGAAACCGAGTTAGAAATACATTTCATGCTATAACTGGATCCTTGCCCTCTCTGCAGTCTTATCTACATCAAATGCAAACAAGTTAACACAAGATAATTCTTCTCCTCCCACCTGCGGAGCAAGCTGACACTTCCTTCTGGGCTGTCTCTGGAAGCAGTCCTGCTCACAGCCTACTAAATTGATTCCAAAACCTGCATTCTATCTATGCATAGCTTTTCTTTCAACAGCAAAATTAGGCTGGAGTGTATAGACATGATATTATTAGGGAGCTGGGTTTCTGCTGTTACTGATAAAGACTGGACATGGTTTCCAAGCGTGACTGTCCAATTCTCCCAATTGCATATGAAGCAGATACCTTAAATCATAGATTAATGGATAATTATTAATTGTTGTAAAGCTACTAGGCCACATTTGTGAAGATAGAAAAACAATTATTCCTTCTACAAATATTGATCACCTAGCCCCAGAACGGGTCCCAGCCCTGCCACCGCCATGGAAGGACAAAGGATAGATCAGAGAGAGACTCAACAGGACTCAGTTGTGTGCACCATGTGTGTAAAGACATCAAGCTCACAAGATACCTAGGTTACAGCTGCTCTCTATGTACGGTGCCTATGGACAGGGCTGTAGGATCACAGCGGAGCATGCAGGGGAAGAACGGGCATCATACCGGGCACAGCCCTGAGTCCTGGCTCAGCCACTGGCTGTCTCTGCGACCTTGGACAAGGTCTTCCCCCTCTAGACCTCACTGCTCCCATCTCAGAAGTGAGCTGCTTCACTGGACACTAGGAAGAGCGATGAAATGGTAACCGTTTGTGCCTAGGTCAGTCCCTGTTGTATTACGCCATTGATACAGCAGAGTCATTGTTAGCGCACCGACTCTGGAGGCAGAACTAGGGCGAAATTTCCATTCCCTGAATTGATATGGTCATAATAACCAACATTTTAACCGGAAGCTGGATGTAGTAGTCCTTGTACACAATCTCCACATCTGGGAAGTAGAGCCAGGAGGATCAAGAATTCAATATGATCCTGAACAATACAGTGAGTTTGAGGCCTGCTGGGCCATACGAGACCCTATCTCAAAAAATAAATTTGATTAGAGTCAGTCAGATGATCCTGGAAGCTATTCCCTTAAAGGAAGCAGCTCATGCACTCCCCGCCACATACTTCTTGCTCACCTATGTGGAGAGCCTTCCACGGTGGTCAGAGAGGAGTGTATAACCTGTCTCTTTAAGATAAAACTGGACCACCAGCCTCCAACCTTTCAGCTTTCCAACTAGCTAAGTGCTTTCCCTTAGAAAAGTGAGCTGTATGACCTGAGCTAGTGGAAGCTCACTGACTCCGGGCTAACAGCAGGGGAACCTGCCTAGCACCAAACTAGTCCCTCTGAATGTGGGTGACAGTTGTATGGCTGGGGCAGACTGTGGTGCCACTGACAGTGGGACCAGGATTTATCCCTAGGGCTTGAACTGGCTTTTTGGAACCTATTCTCTTTGGAGTGATACCTTGCTCAGCCTAGAAATAGCGGGGAGGGCCTTGGTTCGGCCTCAAAGTGATATGCTAGACTTGGTTGATCTTCCATGGGAAGCCTTATCCTCTCTGAGGAGATGATGGGTTGTGGGGTGGGGGGAAGGTGGGGGGGAATGGAATGAGGGGAGGGAGTGGGAACTGGGATTGGTATGTAAAATGAGAAGATTGTTTTAAAATAATAAAGTTATTAATTTTAGAAAAGAAAAGTGAGCTATAAACAATCTTCTGTGTTCTATTAGCCTGCATCTTTCCGAAATCCACCCACCCCAGAAATCCCCAAGGTTGTTGATAGGGTTTACCCACTGATTGAATCTTTACTGAGCACCTATTCTGAGCAGGCCTAGGACCTCAGTGAACTTAGCCAGCAAAAGAGGACTAATAAATTTCATGAGGTACTCCTCTGCCAAATGAGGCCTCAGAAAAGGCATATATGGCGTTAAAGGAAATTTGGGAGGGAAAGCCAACACACAGAGAGATACAAGGGCATTACTGGGAATGACACAAACATACTTTGGTGACAGAAATGCCCAGGCGGCTGACTCAGTGATGGATGGTGGGAAGTGCCAGGGAGTCACGCAAGAAGTTTGAACTTGTTTCTGTCTGCTGCAGGGGGTACCTAGCATAAGCTCTGGTGTAGGGAGACAGCACACTCAGATGTGTGTCTTAGATCTTCTTAGCATCAGCAGAAAGAATGATCTAGAAGGGCAGAGACCAGAGGCAAGAGAAACTTGTTAGAAAGATCTACAAGACACAGCTTCAGTCAAGACAAGGAAAGGAGAGAAGAGGTGCCAATGAGCTTGAAGTTCAAGAAGGCTGGGAAGTTGCTGCTGCTGGGGGAGGGGCCGGTCCTCTGCAGCCCACAACCTTGAGAGGCTGGACCTCACTGGCTGACTCCCAACAGAATCCAACCCTCTGAGGCAAAAATAGAAATGATTGTAACTACTCAGCCAGCTGAGCTTGCCCTCAGGGGCACAGGGACACGCAGGTTGTGCTGCCCCAACACCTGGGCTGCCTATAGGCTGTTACCTGTCCTATTCCTTCCGTTCCTTTTGCCTTCTGAATCTCCTCCGCTAGACTGTGGTCTTCAGGAACAGGGTCCCTCCCCTGGACTAGGTTAGTTTTTCTCTCTTTGGGCCCCATGCTCAGAGAAGCTCTCTTCTGAGTCCCATTCCTATGTTCAAGTCTAGCAAGAAATACAGGTCAAGCCAAAACGTATTAGGTCTCGCTGTGACTGACAGGCCTGCCTTGGGGACAGGCCCATCCATCCCCAAACCCATCACTGTGGTTAAGGGAAATGGATTGTTTAATGTGCAAGGTGGGGTAAGATATGGAAGCAGCGTCTCAAGACAGCCACTGTCTGAGACTGAGATGAAAGCAGAAACCTAGAAGGAAATCAAGAATAAGAGATTTGGGGCAGGGGCAAAAACATATCCAATACCCATGTAGGTGTATAATTAATTTCCCAGTCCTAGCTACAGAGTAGACAGATAAATTCTTGGGTGAAATATAGCAGACAGGGTCAAGCTATTGCTGGAGGACTTGCAAGGAGAAATCTGGAGAATGGACGCAGTGCTGAGCCTCTCAGGTGGATGGAGTGTAGAAATAGATGCTTCAGACAGGCTATTCTCAACCTTGGCTAAACCTTAAAATCACCTGGGGAGCCTTGACAAATTACTCACACCAGGGCCCCACCTCCAGAGAGCATAATTGGTCCAAGAGGTGTCCAAACGCCAGTTATCCTTTAAACTTCCCGGCGGATTTCAAAGTGTAGCCTCCTCGAAGCCTACTGACGTTCAAAGAGAAGCAGACGGTAGCCCCAGAGTACCGGGCATTTGGAATTTCTGGTGATGAAAAGGAACATACCCTAGCTCATTGCCTGGGTTATCCTGAGAGTTAGGGCTCTGAAGAAGAAGAGATAACAAAAAATCCAAGGACCCTGTGAAGCCAAATAAGTGTAATACTTCCTGTTGATAGAGGTTTCTGTCCCACCAGGTCCTGCAGCTGTTCAGTCCCAAAGAAACACACAGAGGCTTGCATTAATTTTAAACTGATTGGCCTATTAGCTCAGGTTTCTTATTAACTCTTATAACTTACATTAACCCATAATTCTTGTCTGTGTTAGCCACGTGGCTTGGTACCTTTATCAGTGAGGCATTCTCATCTTGCTTCCTCTGTGTCTGGGTGATGACTGCAGACTGAGTCTTTCCTCTTCCTAGAATTCTCCTATTCTGGTTGCCCTGCCTATACTTTCTGCCTGGCCACCCCACCCATACTTCCTGCCTGGCTCCTGGCCAATTAGCATTTTATTAAACTAATACACGTGACAAATCTTTACAGGGTTCAAGACCATTGTCCCACGGCAATTTCCTGTAGACACAGGGCTGGAAAACAAAATGAATTCTAAATCCAGTAGTTCTCTTCAGGAGACACCGGCACTGTTGGGACTGTTTGTATCCATCTGCAGCAACAGAACAGACAGGCACATGTTTGTAAATCAGGACTAGCTGGCATGGGTCAGGTTCAAACCAGCCAGGCCTAAGCTATGGAACCAGCCTTGGTGTCCAACAGCAGATGATGAACAAACACAATGAGATACGCTACGCGAGGGGGTTTCAGCCAGCCGCAAAGACAAAGGAAATCCCAACATTTGCAGGGAAATGGATGGAACTGAAGATCGTTGTATTGAGCAGAATACATCAGACTGAGACAAATACTACATGCTTTCTCGTGTGTGGAGTTTATATTTAGACTATATAGTTGTGCATATATGTATATATGAATAGTTAGTTAAGAAGAGGCCTTAAGGGAGAAAGGAGAGGGGACATATGTGACAGTAATGTAATATATGGGGCATGAAAGCAGAAGCAGGGACAACTTGGGGTGACAAAGAGGACCAGCAATAGTGAAGGAGTGTCGCGGTCCCCCTCGTCCAGCAAGGATGACGCGACCACCGGAGCTCTTCTCACTGCAGTTTTATTTCAGGACCTTTTGACAATTGTAAAATTTCTCTCTTTTCCTCTCCCCCCTTTTCTCCTCTCCTCTCTCCCTTCCTCTCTCCCAGGGCAAACCTCTCCCAGCCCTTAAGTAGGCATGGGCCGCCAACCTCAGATTGCCAGGTGGGCACTGCCCACAGGTTCACGCATATGCAAGCAGCTGACAGTCATTGCGTGATAATAGCATAAGTCAGGCTTTAGCCATAGGAGTTGATCAGAGAGCACTCGCTTTCGGGATCGCGGAGGGCGGGAGCCAGCACCATCAGGTGTGACTCCACACAGCTCTCTACATTGCCATCAGGTGTGGCTTCACACAGCTCGCTACAAAGGAGAGTGGCCGAGAGGCACGTAGAACAAACTATGATATTAGACGAACCCTTGCCATGCATGCTAACTGCTGGTGAGTTTCTGTCAACTGGACACAAACTAGGATCACCCGGAAAGAGGGAACCTTAATGAAGGAATTGCCTCCATCAGACTGGCCTGTGACCATGTCTGTAGTACATTTTTTAATGATGATTATGGGACGGCCCAGCCCACTGTGGGCGGCTCCACCCTGGTCAGGGTTGTGTAAGAAAGCAAGCAGAGCAAGCCACGGAGACCAAGCCTGTAAGTAGTGGTCCTCTGTGGTCTCTGCCTTGGTTCCTGCCTCCAGCTTCCGGCTTTGAAGTCCTGCCCTGACTTCCCTCAACCAAGCACGGTAACTTGTAAGATGAAAACTGGTTTGGGTCAGTTTTTTTTATCAGCGCACTAACAACAATTACTAGGTCACTGACTAAAAAAAAAGAAAATTAATGAAAAAAACAAACACGTGAGATTGACCCCCCAGAGCCATGTCTGAGGCAGCATCAACAAGACAAGAGACCCTGGAGTCATGTGTAGCACTGGCAATACTAAGGTGGCACATGTATGTGAACATGTATGTGGAATCCAGGTGGGGAAGAGGAACAGGATGTACTGGGATGCGGGGACCTAAGGAACAAATGAGAGGAGCCTTACTTGGACTAGGCATCTAGTTCCGTGATAGGGTGCTTTCCCAGCATGCACCAGGCCCTGAGGGGAAAAAAGGAGATGCCAGCAGGGAGTTAGATATCATATGTAAACCGTGTAGAAGGGAGACGGGAGCCATTCACAAGCTGGTTTCTGAATGCAGGAGACTGTGTTAAGTGAACACAAGCAGAGAGAGGGAAGACATGGGTGGAAATTACCAGAAAGTAATTAATTACCAGAAGTCTAGAGATGAAAGTGTGGTCTTAGCACCCAGGCGGGCCACCCTATTCTAGATGTAGATCAAGTCCCCTCCACTCCAATTTATCTTCACCGAACATCAGCTGTTAAAATATGGAAAGACCCTTTGTCAGTGTATTAAAAACATACGAAACCAACGAGACAAAACGAAACCCAAATAATACAAAATAAGACGCATGTAGGCTTAGCATCCATTTCAATGTAGCAAATATTTACTGAACGCCTACTAAGTGCCAGATTGGCCACAGATGGTTTGGCTGGCTTTGGTTAGTTTATCAGGCACACAGCCCCACTCCCACACTCTTCCCAGCCCCATCTGGGAGACCTCGGTGATTCTGGTTCCTAGAACCCGCCTCCAAGTCATGGGTTCCAAACAGTCTTCTTGAAAATCTAGGTCCTCACGGCTCTCTGGATGACACACAAAGCCCTTGCCTATGCTGGGCCCCCCAAATCCCTGGCTTCTGTTTTAAGGCCCACCTGTGGCCCTTTCCTACGTTCCGCACAAGGCAAGACGAGCCCGCCGCTGTCTGGCATAGAAGGATAGCAAGGATGGCCACGCCACACACCTCTCCCACAGCCGAGTCTGTTGCGGTCCTCGCTCAGTCACTTCAAGGATGACAACCGAAGAGTCTACACAACACCGCTTTGAATCAATTAGATGAAAGACCAGCTGATCCCCTCCCCCAGTCACGCCCCACCCACAGAGACTTCCGCTTTCGTCATTTTCTCTGTCGTTCCTTGTCCTTCCCGCTCCGGGTTGGTTAGACCGCAGGATGAGGGCTGCCTCTCGAACAGACTCATCCTTCGTACTCATGTCTGCTCTGTTCCGTGTGATTTCTTCTCTTTGCACGTGAGAGCTCTTTCCGTGTAGCTCTTCAGTCAGCCGACTCTTCCTTCAAACCATCACAAAGCTGGGCGTCTGTCTACTCAGAGATCCCCTTAAATTATATGAGCATTGCATTAACTGCTTTATCACTTTGTCTTCTGAACAAGTTGCTTTTGTTTTCAACTGGGGCAAAGCGTATAAGATTTGCCAGCTTCTTCAGTCAAGCGACACTGAGTATAGTCGCAGTTTGTAGAAACCCTCAAGATTGTCCATCTCCTGGACTTTTTCATTATTCCCAAATCAAAATAAGTTGGATTTTTGTTTGTTTGTTTGTTTTTGTTTTTTTGTTTTTCAAGACAGGGTTTCTCTGTAGCTTTGGAGCCTGTCCTGGAACTAGCTCTTGTAGACCAGGCTGGCCTTGAACTCACAGAGATCCGCCTGCCTCTGCCTCCCGAGTGCTGGGATTAAAGGTGTGCGCCACCACCGCCCGGCTAAATTGGTTTTTTTGTGTGTGTGTGTTTGTTTGTTTGGTTTGGTTTTGGGTTTTTGTTTGTTTGTTTGAGGTTTTTTTTTGGGGGGGGGGTTGAAAACAGGGTTTCTCAGTGTAGCTCTGAGTAGCTCTGATTGTCCTGGAATTCCATTTGTAGATCCAGATGGCCTTGAATTCACAAAAGATCCACCTGTCTCTGTCTCCTAAGTGCTGGGATTAAATTTGTGAGCAACCACTGCCCAGCTAAAATAAGTTTTTAAATACTCAGAAAGTAGGGACATATTAAGCTAATTTTTATTATTATTTCTACATGTAGCATGTGCTTTTTAAAGGCCATTTTCTACTGATATAACAAAGTACCCGAAACTTGGAACTATATATAAATATATAGTTTAGAATGTTGAAGGTTGGCCAGATGTAGTGGCTCATGCATTTAATTCCAGGACTTGAGAGTCAGAGTACTGACTAAATTCAGAGTACTCTGAGTTCAAGGCCAGCTTGGCCTACATAATGAGACCCAGTCTCAAACAACAACAACAAAAGCAGAAAGGTGTAAGAGCAGGGCCAGGGTCCCCATGGCTGCTCAGACCTCTCACTGTGCTACAGCCACTTACCCGTTTGCACTGCAGCTCTGAGAAGTAGAAGAGAAGCTGAAGGTCTTAAGAGGCCAAGAGACTAGCGTGCACACACTCTCTCCCTCTTCTCTTCCTTTCTCCCCCCCTTCTCCTCTTACTTTTGCACATAGTACATGATGGTTGTGCGGTGTCGATTCATAACAATGTGCCCAGAAGACCTAGCTCACGGAGCTATCACCCATGACCTAATCACCTGCTAGGCTCCCTCTCCGTCAGGCTCCACATCTCAACACTGCCATACTCCCCAGGCATCTAGCACGTGACCTCTGGGGCATGAAGTCTAGCTTTATCAAAATCACAATGATGTTCCATAAATAATCTTGACTAAGGCTAACATCATGGGGGCACATCTGTAATCCCAGCTACTCAGAAGTCTGGAGCAGAGAGATTGCTGAAGCCACAGGTTCGAGAACAGCCTGGGCAACACAGCAAAAGTCCACCTCAAAATAAACAAACAACTCCTGGCTAGTCAGAGTAGACGAGAAGTTTAATAGAAAAGACACTGAAATAGCACCAATACCAGTTCTGCTGCCACAATAAAAGTTCCTGCTACGACAATGAGAAAGTCAGGTCTACAGAGAAGGAGGAAAACATTTATGAACTTATTCTAGCTGAATCCAAATCAGACTAAGTGCCAACCTTGGCCACAGGGTCTGAGTTCCCCCAAACCCTAAAAGATGAAGATGAGGCCTATCATCTCTTCTGCCTTGCCACCAGGCTTTCCCGGCATCCCAAGCCAGCTTACAAGATTAATTTGGGGGAGGAAGGAGCTGAGCCCCTTGCTGCTGAGTAAGATTCCCAAACAACTAGAGCGGCATTTCCCAAGCTTGCCCAATCACCTGATTCACGTAGGCATTTATTAAACGCGCCGATTCAGTACTGTTGGAGTAGACATGAGAAATGGCATGTTTCATAATGGCCTGGAGTGATTCTTAGGAAAAGCAAGTTTTGGAAAGAATGAGTGGATATGTTCCATTAGCAAGGAGGAGCTGAGTAAGCTGCCTGGGGCTGCAAGGTAAAGGCTCCTAGCCAGACTCCCTGCAGGTTCCTGGGAGCTGGCTGGACCATTGTGCTGTAGCCACAAACCCTTGCAGGTCCTTGGGGCCCGAGACGTCTGTGTGTCTTCTGGTAATCCTTCTTCCACATCTTCCACGCCATACCTGAATCCTCCATCTCTGCTGCCAAGACCTTGGATGATCCCGTGTTCTGGCAGCCCATCCCTGTCTGGGCTCCCGCAGTGGAGGAATGGCCACGAGAAGTCCTCCTGATTTAGAACAAAGGAGCCATGCAGTCTTTGCCCAGGTATTAACTAGAGAATGGCTACAGACGGCCGCTGACATCAGATTCCACCTTTGGAGCCAGTTGGATCGTTTCTTGGAAATATGTTGGGAAGCTTATCTCTTTGGAATCTGATGTAGTGTTTACAGAAGACACTGGATACCGACAATAATGGCTGGAGCTTGAATTTCACTGTTCCTATTAAGTCAGTGGTGTGGGGCTGGGAGGTTCACTGGTCAGATGGCTCCAGGGTTCCCTACAGCCACAGACAGCACAACCCCAAGACAACCACCTGATCACCCCAGCACCTCGGTGTGCAGTGGTCAGAAAGAAAATGAGGCCAATGAATGCCGTTTATACCTCCTCTAGATGAGGAAGACTTTGTCTTAGCAAAACCCGTGGACCAGTGCGAGAGTCTTCATGGGGACTAGCGACGGCTCTGTGTCAAGGAAAGGTCCCATGCTTCTCAGGTGTGGGAAACACAGGGCTGAAAGCGTCAGGCACTGCTCGATTTGTAGCAAACCTTTGACACATCAGTGTGATTTCAGAAGCCCCTCAAAGCAAACACAATGTACAATATTTCCTAAACGAAGTTGACTTTATTAGCAATGAAGTGCTAAGTAATTTCCCAGAGAAGACACTTCAGGAGATGCTGAACTCAAGGATTCTGGCTCTGAAGAAACAAGCAGTGGCCACTTGGCTTGTCCTTTGTTCCCTCACAGGAGCTCTCCTCCTCAACTGCGTACTCCGCGGTTAAGTGGTAGATGGAATGGCTAAGTGTGCACGATGTCTGGATTTTTATCTGGGGTCTCCCACTTATTAACTCCAGACATGTTATCGGTCTGTTCTGGGCCTCGAGATGCCCGTATGTTAAAGGCCGTGGGGAAGATTAGATAAAGTCACACATGGAGTTATTGTGAGGCCGAAGCAGCTCCATCTCCTAATGAGTCCTCTCCCGGTAGATAAGCCAGTGGTTGCTATGGTGAACAGTGAACAGACACAGCTTAGTAAATAGAATAGCAAAAATACGCTGAAGGGGGTCATTATATCCGGAGATCTGGGGACACAGCATCTGGTGGAGGCCAGGACAACAGGCACATGATGAAGAAGAACGTTCCCTAAAGTGTAATGAAGAAAATAAAAAAATCAAGTCCATCTCAGAACAGGTTGTATAGAAATGCATACTTAGGGGGCTCAGTAGTAGAGTGCCCGGGTAGTCTGCACCAGGCTATGGGTTCCATATCCAACACCCGGTGGAAAATAGAAATAGATCTTTATGTGGGTCAGTAAATGCTTTCTAAACACACACACATGCACACACACAAGAGATCAAGAGAATGAGAGAGAGATGATGGAGGTGGGTCTTGTATTTATCTATTGCTTTCATTGGTTAATTAATAAAGAAAACTGCTAGGCCCAATTGATAGGCCAACCCTTAGGTAGATGGAGTAAACAGAACAGAATGCTGGGAGAAAGAAGCCGAGTCAGGCAGTCGCCATGATTCTCCCACTCCAGACAGACGCAGGTTAAGATCTTTCCTGGTAAGCCAGCTCGTGGTGCTACACAGAATATTAGAAATGGGTTAGATTAATATGTAAGAGCTAGCCAATAAGAGGCTGGAACTAACGGGCCAGGCAGTGATTAAAAGAATACAATTCCGGTGTAATTATTTCGGGGCATAAGCTAGCCATGCGGGTGGCCGGGTGCTGGGGACACAGCCCCGCCGCTCTTATTACAACAGAGAGAGAGAAGGAGGAGAAGGAAGAGGAAGAAAATAGTGTGGACGATGAATCCCACAATTCCCTTTAGACAACAGTTTCTGTCACCTGTGGTGTTTAAATGAAGCCCCTTGCTCCTTGACCATCTTGGAAAGCTGACAATCAGTGGTCCTATTCTGGACAATATGCAAAGTGGATTTCACTAGAGTCTCCAGGAGAGAAGAGTATATAGCAGGAGCTAGTTCTTCCTGCAGAGCCCCAGGCATGAACTGGAGCTTCCCTTTTGAATCTCGATGGTCTCCCTGGCATTTCACAATCGGCAGCCACATTCACGCAGCACTGAGGGCCACTGCAGGAAAGGGGTTCCTCAGGGACACTCTTGGAGAAGTTTGAGTGGCGGCACTTGCCCCACCCTGCAGTCACCGTCAGATTAGAGACTTGACTCAAGCTCCCACGATGGCTCACAGTGCATTTAGTGGTCTGCTCTGCCGAAAGTGGTTTGCTTTCTTTATAGATCACAGAGCAGTAAGTCTAGAAAGGATGTCTGTGAAGTGGCCTTGAAAATTGTAATGCCCTGCTTTGATGATTTCTAAGGAATAATGTAGATAGAAGGATCTGTCCCACCCAGTCCCGCAGCACTTAAGTTCCAAAGAAACACAGAGTCTTGTATTAATTATAAACTGTTTGACCTATTAGCTCAGGCTTATTACTAACTAGCCTTTCAACTTAAATTAACCCATAATTCTTGTCTATGTTTAGCCACGTGGCTTGATACCTTTTCACTCCACCCTGTGATCCACTCCACCCTGCGATCCACTCAACCCTGCGATCCACTCTACCCTGTGATCCACTCCACCCTGCGATCCACTCCACCCTGCGATCCACTCCACCCTGTGATCCACTCTACCCTGTGATCCACTCCACCCTGCCATCCGCTCTGCCTTTGACTAATTGTGTCACTGGCTTCTTCTCTTTTTTCCAGATCATAGAAAGACTTCCTTAGTGCGGAAATTGAGAAAGTGCATAGAGAAGCAGGAAAAAAAATCCATACATGGCTGTAAGCATTTTAAAGAGCTGCTTAATCTGTCCTTTATAGACACAGCGTGACATACTTCAGGATCTCCCCCATCCTGCCTCGAAGTACAGCGCAGAGGCTGAGGCTACGGGAAATCCTACTGTGAGGAAATAAGAAACATCCTAGTACACAGGGTGAAGGGCAGGTGAGGCATGGCACCCCATGCTCATTCAAAACTTATCTGCATAAGATTGAAGCTAGGGAAGGCACAGGAAGAAAAAGAACCATGGTCGACAACCAAAAACTTCTGGATTCCCAAGTACTAGACAGTGAAAGTTCAAAGCTGTGCATATTAACTAAAGGAAGGTGCAACAGAACCTTTGGTGCTAAAGGATTTTGTTTTGTTTTGAGACAGGGTCTCACTCTGTGGCCCAGGTTAGCCTGGAACTCACTATGTATTTTTTGTATTGTTTGGATTGACTTCAAACTCCTGGTAATCTTCCTGCTTCGGCCTCCTGGATGACAGGAACCACCACACCTAGCTAGAATAGAATCTCTATATCCTCTGAACCCAAGAAGATCCTGCCAAGCCCATGAAACAGATGTCTGTTGAATTGAACGTGGAGCTCGATGAAGGGGAACCTAAGCTGTCTGAACAGAGTGAAAGACTGGCCGTGGGGTATTCATGCTGAACCCCACAACCTCTGCAATACAGGTGTTGGCTGAAGCTAGAGGATACGTGGGTGAACACATGGAATGAGAAGAGTTCCAGGGTAGCATCCTAGGCACCCTGACCTTGGAAAGAGCAGCACTGTGGAGGCCAAGAGAACCCAGCAGTTCCTCTTCAATCTCAGACCAGTAATTCTTCCCTCCTGAAGGACAAGAGGACAGAGATCTCAGGAGGCTTGGGGAAAATGTAAGGCATCCAGTTCAGCAAATGACTTGAGAGGGTCCAAGGAGAGGCCTGGGCTTTGGAGCCTAGGAAGAGGTTCCTTATCAGCCAAGCACCTCATCACCAGGGCTCTGACAGACAGACAAGACACTTCCTTTACAAACAATGTAATTTTCACAAAAATGGACCTAATAGCATGCCTCGCACTCCCCTCGAGGCTAAATTGGACACTCCTGACTCATACTTCTTTTTTTGCCTTCAGTTCCGATACTTGTTTCCCATACAACCCGGTGAATGGCAGCGCCGTTGTCCTTCCTCCTGGAGAATCTATTTCAGGGCCAGGCAGTGGACGGTCTGCGGTTACGTGCGCTATTATTAGCCAGGCCCGGTACAACCCTTTATAGCTTTCACTTCAAACGTAGAGGGAACAAATGAACCTGCGTGATACCTTGCTAGGTGACTTCTCCTAAAGAAACAGGCGCTGTAAGAGAAGAAACCCAAACAACAGACTTTATCCCTGGTCTTGCAGAGCGGCCTTGTACACGGTGGGGGATTAAAGCGCACCCAGCTCCCGTCCAGTCAAAAGTGATTTACATAAAAATGTCTTGACCCTGGCAATATTAAATTCCACCTGGCAAATATTGATTGAACACCAACTGTTTTCCAGAGCCTGCTGGAAATCTGCTCTATGGGCTCCGTTAGCACCAGGACACCCAGCTGGGAGGAAAGATGGATGCACCCTGGATCCCTGGTGAGAAGAAGGTCACTCATCTTAAATGAACAAACTGGCATCTGGTTTATCAAGCACAGAGTGAGTTTGGTTAACAAAAGCCAGTTCTTGATGCTAAGCGACACTGGGTTTCTGGAAATTCTCAGCTCACACCTGGGTGCTGGGTCATGCCCGCTGTGGGTGGGAGCAGGAAGCATGTAAAAAGCCCATGTCTCCCTCCCGGAGCCCGAAGCTCCCACAGAGTGTTGGGATGATTTTGTTTCACACACATCAGTAAATCCTGTCTCGTCTCTCTCAAGAATTCTGAAGCAGGAAAGAGAGAAGGAGAGAGAGAGGGACTAGGACAGAGGCTTGTTCAGGAAGTGCAGGCAGGAGGTTACACTTTCTGACATGTTTTTTTTTTTTCCTGGTTGACTTTGCATATTTATTTATGCAACTATATGTAACAAGAGTAATTAAAGAATAATAGGTGACATTTTATTAAAATAAAAAGGAAATTAAAACTAGCAACAAAAGAAAATTTTAGAAAACAAACGAAATGTGTCTACCATCTTCCGTTTCCTTGTAGGATATAGGAAACTTATATAACAAGATAGATTTTTCCTTGATTTAAAAAGTCCTTGATTTAAAAGTTGCCTCCGAGTTTGTCCTATCTCATTTCGGTATGTGATCTGTGTTGTCCCAAAAGGGGAAATATAATTAGAGATGGCAACATTTATAATTGCATGGGCATGTACCGCTCTTGTTACCATAGGTTTTGTTTGTGTTTGGGGTAGTGAATGAGGAGCAGCTATAAAGCGTGGTGATTAACATGGGCTTGGTTGCTGTCATTCATTCCTTATCCTCCTATGAGAAAACAAAAACACAGGCCTGGCATCGTCTTTAAATAAAGTTTGGTGTCGTAGCACTGAGGTGGGAGGATAGAAGGTCGCCCGACTGGCTAGCTAGCTTGGCTCTGCCCTTGCTCTGTAGATGTAGTTTTGGCTGTGGAATAATTTTAAAATTTAAACAGAGTTTAGAGGATTCCTGGAAGCAAGGAACAGCAGCACTCCTACCAATCTCTGACTGTGAATTCCGCCCAGGGCTGGACCAGTGCCTCAAATTCTCCTCGTGGAAGACAGAAATGGGTATGGAAATGACCCCCGTCTGCCACTGCCATCTTTGATGTTATGGCTGTCGTCTTCCCAAAGTGTACACTGGGAATCGGGTGAACTTTGAGTTAGCTGTCTGCATCCTGGTTTTCAGTCTGAAGTCCCGACTTCCTCTGTGTCCTGAGGCTATCGCCCTGGGGCTTCGCCCCTGGGTTCAAGCTCGTGGTCTCTTCATCCAGAGCTCTTCCTTTCCTGCCTCCTCTCTCTCTCTCTCTCTCTCTCTCTCTCTCTCTCTCTCTCTCTCTCTCTCTCTCTCTCTCTCTCTCTCTCTGGTGTTATTTGCAAGCCAGAGAATTCACTCACTGCACATGGGTTAATGAGTTGCAGTGAACTTGAGGACTGGTGTGATGTGTTTTAGAACATTCCCATCATCCCCTGAGAGATCCCCCTACTCATGTGTCATCAGACCCCTTCCCACATCTTATCCCTGTCAATCACGGGTCTGCCTTCTGTCTCTCTGGGTTTCTTATGTGAACGAAATCTGGGTCTTAGTAGTTTCTTTTCTGTGACAAACGGAACAACCAAAAGCAACTTAAGAGAAGGAGGGGCTTATTTCCCAGATCATCATCATTCACTGCCAGGAGCCAGGGCAGGAACATAGGCAGAAACCTGGACCAGAAACGTTGGGAGGGTGCTGCTGTCTGACTCATGCTTAAATCACTTTTTTAGACATCCCAGGACCATTTGTTCAAGAATGGTGCCACCGCTGTCGTCTGGGCCCTCGTGCATCAAGAGAATCCTTCACACACATTCCCACACCATTCCTCCATCGGGGCTTCCCCTCTTAGACTCCAAACTGTATCAAATTGAGGGCTAAAGCTCACTAGGATACTATCCAAGGACTCTTATACCCCTACCTCAGGGTGCAGGGGTATCTAACTGTGCATGCAAGAAGGTGCATCCCTCAGTTCTTACAGTCTCATGCCTGCGCATCTTAGGAAGGTGTGGGCAGGCTGCTCACAGAAAGCACTATGTGGAACAGGGTAGAAATCCTTAGCCCACCAGTCAGGGTGTCAGGGAAACAGAGACGGCCTCTGGAGCTGCTGCCACAGAATTCGGGGCCCTGGTGATGTGGCTGGTTTAAATGATGCTGTGAATTGTTCTGGGGCACAAAGAAATGAAGACGGTTCAATGCTCATTGGAGCTAGCAGACATCTCTCTCGTGTGTGAGTGGTGAAGACACACCAGTCTTTGGGATGCAGCAACAAGATAGGAAAGAGGCAGACAATAGGAATCTTTTGCCTTCTTGTCTCACTTGCTTTCCTCTTGCTTCACAAATGAGGCAAAAGGAACCATGAACATGCCACTTGGCTACCAGATAGATACCACATTCTGGCTCAAGTCGTCTAAAATGAAAGCTGACATTACATCGCTTCACCCAATGTCATAGAACATCTGCATTCTAAACTCTTACCTCCAAACAATCTGGACCAGCCTGCTACGCAGCTCCCAGTTCCAGAACTACAGCTCCAGCGTGTTCTGTAGACTCCTCGGTATCTTCCTATGTAGGACACAAGCTTTGGAGAGATGAGCAAGCTCAAATCCCATTCTTTCTGGTAGCTTGTATGACCTTAGGCAAATTGCCCATCAACATTTGTTAATTTTTGTAATTTAGACCACAGGAAATAATAATCTCATTTCAGAACTTGGGAAACCAAGCCTCAGGAAAAGATAAGTTTCTCCAAGTCACTCAGGTTGTCTGTTTGGAGTCAATCCCCTTTCCACCTAAACACCATGCAGATCTCCAGAGCCTGAGCTCTGAACTAGGCCAACAGAAGTCGGGGTACGGGGTGGGATGGGGTGGAATCAATGCTCAACAATGCCAGATGAAACACCGTGAAATCTGAGAAGTGAATTTCCCCAAGTGAGCCTAGATCACAGCTCACATTCCAAATATGACAGGGAAGGATTGCACAAGGAAGGGCTCCTGGTGGGACGTGGGAGAAAGGACTAATCAGGAGCTCTGTGACAGGTTTGTGGAGCCTTTCTGTAAACCATAGTCAGCAGAATGGCCAGTGCTCACCTGCAGCATTCCATCTCCAGCAGTGTGTGTATGTGTATGTGCGTGCGCATGCGTGTATATGTGTGTGCATGAGTGTATGTGTGTGAATGCGCATGTGTGTGAGAGAATGTGTGTACGTGTGTGTGCATGTATATATGTGCATGAGTGTGTGTGCATGAGTGTGTGTGTGAGAGAGAATTTGTGCACATGCATATGTGCGTGTGTGAGTGTGCATGTGTGAGAGAATGTGTGTGCATGTTTGTACTTGTGTACGTGTGTGTGCATGTGCATGTGTGTGAGAGAGAGAATTTGTGCACATGCATATGTGCGTTTGTGAGTGAATGCGTGTGCATGTGTGTGTGCATGTATGTACATGTGTGAGTGTGTGCATGTGTGTGAGAGAGTATTTGTGCGCATGCATATGTGCATTGTGTGAGTGTACACACGTGTATAAGTGTGTGCATGTTCTATGTGTATGCATGTACACATACTGAGTGTGTGCATGTGTGTGTAAGCATGTACACGCACATGTGTGAGTGTGTGTGCATGTGTTGTGCTGAGTCTATAAACTTGTTCAAGTAACCAACTACTTTGCTTTGCTCTTGTTTCTTCTTCATCCTGAATGAAGACCCTCTATTTTCATGGATCTGGTAGGAAATACCTTTTTCTGAGCCCTATTAGGCTGTCATTATTTTATAATAATGCAAACATACATATGTTACACCATATCTATCTTATGGATGAGTTTTCAATTAATCTTAAGGTTTGTGCTACATACACATTTTCTTTGCTTTCTTTCCACACCCCAAGATGCTAGGCATAGAAATAAAAATGAATATCAACAAATGTTTGAAGAATTAAACCTAGGTGAGGTCTAAATATTCTTAAGAATATTTAGATTGCCAGGTAGTGGCACATGCCTTTAATCCTAGCACTTGGGAGGCAGAGGCAGGCAGATCTCTGAGTTCAAGGTCTGCCTGGTTGATAAAGTGAGTTTCAGGACAGTCAGGGCTACACAGAGAAACCCTGTCTTGCGGGGGGGGGGGATATTTAGATTGGAGTCTTTTTCCTAGAGTTCCATCAGACTAGAAACAAAATTTTAAATGAATGGCATAATTTTGTGCTTAGTTTACAAAAGTGAGCAAATCAGAGTGAAACTCAAAAAGCCTTTCCCCCGTTCCCCTACTGAGAAATGCATGCTTGCAGCTCATTTCTTGCCAGCGGGGTTTAGTCACAGGATGGTTGTTAAACAACTACCTAAGAAGCTCTCACAGCACAGGCATTTTCAGAGGGAACATATGGGAGCCACCACCAGGTGCAGAGGGCCGCCTGTGACACTCCGATATCAGCTTTGCTCGTGTTCCTGAGCCTTTTGGGGGCTTCACCTTCGTCCTGACTCACTCTTCAGTGTTTACCTCACTACCCCCCCAACCATTTGAAGTGGCGCTTCATCTGTTCAGACCATCTGCTGAGGGAGAACTTCTAGATTATGACACAGGTTTTAGAATCACAGATAATACAGTTTGGGATTTGGAAGAGACCTTGGAAATCAGCAAGTCTACGCCTTTCATTCTTACGCTCGCAAAGGTTGCTTACTCCTCCTCAGTGTGGTAGCCCCAGAACTAGGTGCTGGAGACGCAGGACTTCGTCACACAGCCCCTGGACCCCTGGCACTTCTGTTCTAGCCGGGAAGATGGTTAGAAAAATGTCACTGGCAACCGCAAATACAACTTGATATTGCTGGCAGAGCAGCCTGAGACCCCTCAAAGCCCCAGAGATCTCCAACTCTGTGCGGCGGGATCGTGGCTCACAACTCAGGAAAGAATTTCAGGACAGGTCATAGGGAACAAAACCAGTGAGTGTATTGATTGAACAGAAGAGCAGGACCTAAGAGCCTCGAGCGTCAGTGTAGGAGAGGAGCCCTCCACGCCTCGGCAGTAGTCATGCCTGTGACGGGGGCTCTGGAACTCCGTCCCACCAAGTTCAGATACTAAGGGAAGAATTTTGTCCCTAAAGAGGAGCCTTACACATCGTGAAGTCCTTCCTATTGAGAAGGGTATGCTGTAAAAACATCAGTAAAAAGAAGTCCTACATGTTGGTCACTGGAGGGCTGGAGTTAAGACTCAGCTCTTTGGCCCCCTTAACCTCATTGGTGGGATTTCTCAGAAAGGAGAGTGTGAGGCTTTAATGGGTAATCCGGGTAGCGATGTTGAAATCCCAGGGTGTCAGCCAGAGGGAGTTAAAGATCAGAACCAGGAGGGTGGGGAAACCCCCTTTTCTTCATGATCCCTCTAACTAACTACTATCTAACTCCTACCTCAAAAACAGATTCGAATAAAGACAAATGGGCTCAGATGAGGTACGTTTCAGATGTGTGGCTGGGTGATTGCTGTAGGAGGAGGAAGTGGGCAAAGGTTTATCAAATGCAAAACTAGAGAGAAGCAAGCAGGGGCAGATTGACAAGCATCACCGAGTGCCGACTGTGCGTCAGGATGTCTGGCTCTGTGCTAATTGCTAAAGATGCGAAAGACATCGGCTCAACTCGAAGAGTTCATAGCAGAGGTGGATGGGAATGAATCACGAGTCGTCGTGACAAAGTCATAGCTAAATATGTGAAATAAATATGTTCCAAAAGAAGAAACAATCACTTCTACCTGGAGGTAGGGATTACAGAAGACCTAAAAATGATGCGTCTGAAGTTTACAGGAGAGCGAGGAGAGACTGCACACAGAAGGAACCGCGTGTGGAGAGCACAGCGCATGCTCAGCCAGGAGCCTTACACAGCCTTACATGGATGTGCATTGAGCTCTTTAAGGGAAAGTGGTAGGGGACGAGAGGGAAAGAACAGGACAGAGGTAAGTTTCTTTATTTGTAATGCTTAGGGCTGAGCCCCGCCCCCCAAATCCCGACCAGGACCTTGTGCCCCTGAGGCTAGTGTTCTACCACTGAACTGTACCCACGTCCTAGCCAGATCCTAAAAGGCTGTGCATCACACTTTGAAGAGTTTGAACTGTATCTTAGAAGCAATTATCTGTCAATAAAATGGGCTAGAAATGTAGCTCAGTTGGTAAAGAACTCGTAGCTTTGGGTTTGGTTTCTGGTCCTGGGGTGAGGGAAGGGGTCACTAAAAGAATCAAGGGGTAGATGTAATCGACTTATTTTTTATTCTAGAAAAACCGACTCTGAGCTGGCTGGTAGACATGCATGAAGCATCTGTATTATCATCAAGTCTGTATATTTCATACAAAAAGACTATTTGTGTAATGTAGAGGAGGGTCTGGGGGAGCAGAGTGGAATACAAGGATCCGTTAGATGCTAGCATATCGTGTATGAGAAATGAGGGACCAGAATGGATGGTAACCCAGAGAAGAGGAACAGACCAACAGAACAGATGCCCAGGGGCCGAAGTCCACAGCACTTGGGGAGGAGCTGGTGTGTGAGACGAGAAAAAGAGAAGAATCAGGAAGCCTGCTGGGCTTCTGGCATTGCTAACCGGAAGGAAGACATCTCTGTAAAATGGAATAGAAGCAGATAAACAGGTTCCAGGAGAAAGATGACTGCTCGTTTAGACATCCCGTGCAGATGCCTCCTGGAGATCCAGATGGAAATTTCTAGTATGCGGGAGAGTATTTCTGAGTCTGGAGCTCAGATGTGATGGATGACTGAAGATCTCCTTTACTGAGTCATCAGCACAGAGATGATAGCCGAAGCCACTTAAGAACAAACTGCATGGTCAACACAAGGAGAGTGTGTTCAGGGTCATGGAGACACCAACATTTAAGGCCCTTGTGTGGCTATTTCCTTGAGGGAGGCTGGATGTGATTACAGGCATGTCCTACCATACCTGGTTCCATGCGGTACTGGGTATTGAACCCAAGACCTCATAGACCTCACCTGAGAGCACTTATACCAACTGATCTACAATCCCAGCCTAAGCATCACAATTTTTTTTTTAAAGAAGAAACAAACAAACATTTCTGCCTTGATGAGATCAAGGGTCTTCCCCACCCAGGGATAGCCAATTTTGAAGATGAAAAGGTTCAGCCAGAAGACCATCTTGGTCCCACACAGTTACTTTATCTGTCTTCTGCCTCTTGATCTCCTGGTCCTGAGTGGGTCACTAGCACCTATGAGTGACAGAAACTTTGTCTTCTCTAGCTGTGCTGTGCCTCCAGTGGCCACATCAGATATCACAGGACAGGACAACAGGTCACATCACAATGCAGAACGATGAAAAAACAAGAAACAAGAATAAGGGAAGAGTGAAGAGGAGGAAGGAGACAAAAGCATCAAATGCTGGCCAGGTAGGAAGGAGACTGGAGACAGCCTCAGGTTCTGCCTTGGGGAGCTTTGCCAGACTGTGTCGGTGGAGCGCCTAAGGACGTAGACCTGGTAGTGACTCAGAACATGAGGAAGTGTGAACTGCAGGACTGCTTGGAAAAGGCTCCCTTCGGGGCCATAGTTAAAGGGCTGCCTGGGATGGAGCACAGGAGCTCAGTTTTGACTCTGAAGAAACCCGAGCAAGTCTGCGGTGGAAGACACAAGAGGGGGCTGACGAACAGCAGGAGCAGCGGACAGAGGAAGGGGGGCGCTGACCAAAAAAATAATTAATTAAAAAAAAAAAAAAACAAAAACAGCTTCAGCAAGGGCCCAGGAGACAAGGAAAGAAGTAAAACTGAGGAACTGGGCCTGAGGAACAAGGGGGAATGAATGCCGCAAAGCTAGCGAACAAGACTGGTGCGTAGAGATTGGTGCAGTTAGCCTCCCAGAGGGGATGGAACTCCAGCCTCCCGACTCTTGCCCCCCCACCCCCGTTCTTATTTGACCCGGTAGGTCCACGCATGCTCCCACCTGCAGTCCCTGCGTTTTAAAAGCCCTCTGTTAAAATGAGGCTTTTTGTGTTTTCTTTTCGAAAGGTTACTAGGAAAGGTTGGCTTCACAGAAGGACAAGCCACCTGTCACCAAAACAGCAAGTTTCCCAAGACCCCTGAGTTCACACCCAAGGAGGGGCTGGAGAGATGGCTCAATGGTTAAGGGCACTGGCCAATCTCATGGAGAATTTTCTCTATGCAGGTGACTTCTTCCCAGATGACCTTAGCTTGTATTAAGCTAACATAAAAACTAGACCTCACAATGCTCATACATAAACAAAATAAAAATTTTAAAAGGACCCAGGGCACTTGACTCTTAAAAGAGAGAAGACAGCAAGCAGTTCAAGACAGGCACCCTGATTTGCATATATTCCATCTGTAAGTTCTCAGAAAATGCTTCTAAAATCCAAACTATGATTACAACTTCACTGACAAGATTATGGAAAATTATCCAGAGGACAGAATATGGTGTGGGGGAAGGAGCAGTTTAGAGATAGTTCTGGATAAGTCTCATGGCCTCTGCTTAGTCTCTATGTCCCTTCTGAGTACCACACACATTCAATGGGGAGGAATATAGGACCAAGGCACTTATGCATAGGACAAGAACTAGCCAACAGCACACGTAAGAGAAGTCAGACACACACACAAGGGATGTACACAACAATAAAAGAAAAAAATAACGAAGGGTGCTAGAGATCAGAGCCATGGCTATCCAGGCAGCAGCTGCGAATGCAGATGGACCCGCCAAGAAGACCTTGGCTTTCTCAGCAATTGGGAAAGGTGTACTTGTTCTCTGTAAAGCCAGGACTTACGTATGCCCACTGACGACAGACTAGGGCACCAATAAAGCCTGTGCACTCACAGACAAACACTGGAAGGGTTGTGAGCATGCTCCTGGAGACAAAAACGCAGTGTCCTCTGTGATGGGAAGAGGGGCAGGGCTGTTGACGCCGTGAATCCTGCCCATGCAATAAGGAAACAAGTCCACCCCATTTTCCATCTCACTAGGGACAGCAATACAACGTGAGTTCTGCCTATGAGATGAGCCTTCAGGAGATTTTATTTTCTAAGCAATCAGTGGGAAGACAGCAGCAGCTTGTGGGTTTGCTTTTTGGCAGGGAGGCTACAGGAGCAGAGTTCCTGCCTTCTGGGACTCTGAATGAACGGTGTGGCATGGAAGAGGCCGCTGGTATAGTCTTGAGGTGTGATTTGGGTTTAGGTGATATTTGGAAGGTCCACAGAGGACAGAAGAGCTGACTCTCGAGAAAACCAGAAGTTTTAGGGGTTGAGGGCTAACAAAGAGGTCAAACCGTGAAGATGAAATGATCACAGGGCACAGACAAGAGAAAGATCCATAATCACTAGGTAGAGGCAGCACAGGAAATAAGGGACCAAAGTTCAACACTGCTGCCCTGCTGCTGCGAGGGATCCATTCTCAAGGTCACTTCTCAAGTGCAGCCAGGCTTCTTGGCTGAACGCTGCCGACTACAGAAAAGAGTTCCAGGTTGACTCGGCATGAAGCAAATGGTGGACTGTGGATGAGGAGGAGACAGATGTGTTTGAAGAGAAGTCGAGCACGGGTGTTAAGTGAGAAAGGAGCAGCCGCTGGATCACTAACCCTGGGGCTCTGGGAGTCATATTGTTTGAAGGATTAATATATAACTAAGTTTGAGGAAAGAGAGGAGAATGTGTTGACCCACTCATTCCTTATCACAGGAATTTTTTTTTATAAATGAAATTACAGGGTGACTTATGATAGTTCTGAGCAGGCTTGCGTATGAGGAAGAAATGTAGCAAAGGTAAAAACATAAGTAAAATTATATATAAAAAAGTAATTTTGCTATGCATAGGTCACTCAGAGAAGCTAAGGCACATATGTTTATCCTCAGCATGGCTTATTAGTCATCCTGTGGTGCTGTTTGTGGTATCTTAGGAAAGGAATACAGTCTCTGTGTTCAGCCTCTGAGTAGGGCCGTCTCCGGTCAACAGGAGCGAGGTCAGACTGAAGTGGGTGAAAGTGAGCGCTTACCTTCCTACTTCCTGTTAACCTTTTCCCATCTTTCTACCCTGTCTCCTAGGGGGTAACAAGATGCTTAATGTGCTTTAAGGTTTTCGAGCTGGGGAATCAAAGTGAACACAAGGCTTTCAAGTTCTGGAGACCTGATGGATGCCCCCTTACCAGCTGCACCCTTGCCTGCATTATATAAACCCTTACTCCGCCTTCGGCATTATCTTTAAAGTCCTCGTAAGCCTTTGCCTTGTGGCGCCTGCAAAATAGGTCACCAGCAGCTCCTGGAGCTCTGTGTGAAATCTGACCAGGGCTCTCACGGGCAGTGCCTACTCAAACTAGTAGCTGATCCAGAAAGGTGACCTCAATGTCTGCCACTAATGTCCCCATCAGTCTGTGAAGGATATAGGTTTCGCAGAGCTGGGTTAAGTGATCTTCCTCGAATGAATTATCCAAAACATTCATCCAACGAAGGAAACCACGTATACGTGATAAAAATAATTAAGACACTCAAACAATAAGGTTCATTGCCTAAGATGACTTATGGCTTCTGAAAACTGGGCTTTTTCATGTTATTATTACAGAGGAACTGAGCTAGTCTGTTTTGCAAGCAGATCATTGAGCCAAAGTGAGGCTTAAAATTCTAGTGATTGTGTTGTCTTAGTTACTTTCCTCTTGCTGTGCTGGAACACCATAGCCAAACGCGATTGGGGAGGAAAGGGTTTATTTTACCCTACAGCTCTCAGGTGACAGTCCATCACTGAGGGGGTCCCAGCAGAACTCAAGGCAGCAACCTGAAGGCCGAACTGAAGCAGAGACCGTGAAGGAATGCTGCTTACTGCCTTGCTCTCCTCTACAGGTTTGGACTACCTCCCTGGGTGGTACTATCCACAGTGGGATGGACCCTCCCACATCAATCATTAATCAAAAGAATGCCCCCACCGACTTGCCTACAGGCCAATCTTATGGAAGCATTTTCTCAGTTAAGATCCCCACTTCTCAGACAGGTCTAGCTTTGTGCCAACTTGACAACACCCAACCAGGACATGTGCCCTGCTGGTGGGAAAGGAAAATGCCACAGTTACTATGGAAAACATGACACCAGTTTCTCAAAAGATTATTCAGTAACATTTCTCTAAATAGAAAAAAGGCATTCAAAAGGTAGTGGGTGCTTTTCTGTCACCAGGGATCCTTCTAAGAGTGACGTCATCTTCAAACCTGTGTGGTACTCTCTAAGACAGCTCTGTGAGGCCCTGGGAAAACAAGGTGGCCTGGGAGCCCAAGAGCTTTCTTTTCTTTCCTGTGATTAAAAGCACTTGTTTGTTTGTTTGTTTGTTTGCAGGTTTACCATTTGATCCAGCTATTCCAATTTTAGGTACATGCCCATAAGCACTGATAACAAAGACTCAAATGGTCATCTGTGTCCAAATAATCCATAGGAGTACAAAAGACAACCCAAGCACACATCAGAGGAAGTGGGTAAGTAAAATATATAGTGCAAGCACCCAATGAAACATTATTTAATCTTAAATAACATAGGCCACAATATGAATGAACCTCTATTCATCTTTAGGGCTTTCATGTTCTTCCTAAATTGAAACTTTGCACCGGAGGAGCAATGACTTCTGATTTCCACTTTTCCCTACCCCTTTACAACCACCATTCTGTTCTCTGTCTCTGTGAGTCTTCACTATTCTAGGCAATCCCTACTCAGTGGACACATACTTTAGTTTCCTTTTTGTGACCACCTTAGCTCACGTCAACACAATTTCTTTAAGGCTCATTCATATTGTAGCGTATGTCAGCTTACCTTTCCCTTTAAGATTAAGTAATATTCCATTGTGTGCTTATGCTATATTTTACTTACCCACTTCCTTTGATGTGTGTTTGGTGATCCTATCTGAATAATTATCTTTTCCTCTTTAGGAATCTAGATGTCCAGGGTCTCTTGTATTTCTGAAGATGATTTTCCTGCAAAGACAAGAGCAGACCCTTGCCCCCAACTCTTACAGGTTTCCTTACCCCCTGTATGGTTGTCACTTCTGTGGATGAGCCGCCATTTCTCTTTCTCAAGATATTTCTCTTTTTCAAACTGAATCTTTATTAATTTTGATGGTATCCATAACTTTTCTTCTCCTCTTGAAACAAGAGCAAAACCCCTTCCCCAATGTAGCACATCTCCTGACTTCCATTGTGAGGTCAACACATCCTTGAAATACACCGGCTGATTTAATTCAGAAGACTTTTCTATTATCCAATGTCTCTCTGCTGCTGTTGTCCCTTTCTTATTAGCATTAAAAAAATTCAAGGTTAATAAATCATTATGTTTTATTAACATTATTTCCATCCCTTTCTGTTTGTTTAACATATCCTTTATAGTTCGATTTCATCTTTCTATAACTGCCTGACCTCTAGGATTGTGTGGTATACCTGTAATATGCTTTATATTATAATAAACAAAAAAACTGTTTCATTTTCTTAGACACATGCTGAACCATTATCTGTCTTTATTTGTGCAGGTATACCCATGATGGTCATAATTTCTAATAAATGTGTGATTACTGAATCAGCCTTTTCTGAGCTCAAAGCAGTTGCCCATTGAAAACCTGAATAAGTATCAATTGTTTTGGTTTTTCTCTTTCTCTTTCTTTCTTTCTTTCTTTCTTTCTTTCTTTCTTTCTTTTTTGAGACAGGGTTTTATGCAGCTAAGGCTGGCCTCAAATTTCTTATACAGTAGAGGATGACTGGTTACCCCCGACACTCTCGCCTTCACTCTCCAGCTGTGGAATTGGAGACATGCTCCTCTATGTCTGGCTAAAGTTGTGTTTAACTCTCTTGTTTGTGGATCAGAAAATAATCAACCAATTGCAGATGGTGTTTCACACACTGAAGGTACCAATTACAATCATGACAAACACTGCAACAAATATGGCTGATTTAAACTTGATAGTAAATGAATTCTAAAACTACCTAGAACTTACTGGCTATCTAAAACTTACAGCAGCATTAACTGAGGCATATATATTAATAAAAGAGATATATGTGTCTAGCTTGAAATATTAGTTAAAGTAACTTTTCAGGCTTTTAAGCAGAGTCTAAAAACTTTAACCAGAAGCATTTGATAACATCCTCTCTCACAAATATGACACTCTGAAAAAATCTAGTGATATTTCTTATAGTAGCATGCTGTCAGACCTATTAAAGTCTTAGGGCTTTTTAAGAGACCATAGAAGACAACAAAAGTCGCCATTCTGTTTCCTACTGGATGCAGGTCTATTCTGCCTGCTGGGTTTAGACCCAGTCCTTCAGTAAGTGTCTCTACAAGGCTTTCCCTGTTGGGAACAACTGACTGACTCTTCCAATCACTGATACATACAATAATTTCAAGAAAATCTGGACTTCCCCCTAAGAAACACCAAATTATTATTGTATTAGATACTAACAGTTTTCTATGGAAACATTCTTTGCTACTGATACTCTTATGTCTTCAAAAATCAATTAATCATAACTTTTGAACAAATTTGACAGCTTCTTGTTTTCTGTTTATTCTTCTCTCATGCAATACATCCTGACTGCAGCCTCCCCTCTCCTCCTCCTCCCAGTCCCCCTCCCCCGCACCTGGCTCCTCCTCCCCCCACATCCACTGCTTCTCTGTTTCTAGGCAGGCTTCCCAGGTATATCAACTGAACATGGCATAACAAGATGCAATAAAACTAGGCACAAACCCTCATATCAAGGCTGAATGAGGCACCCCAGTAGGGGGAAGGGGTCCCAAGAGCAGGCAACAGAGGCAGAGACATCCCCAATCCCACTGTTAGGAATCCCACAAAAAAAAAAAAAAAAATCCCAAGCTAAACAACCACAGACTGTATGCAGAGGACCTAGCACAGACCCACGTAGGCTCCGTGATTGCCACTCAGTCTGTGAGGGTTTTAAGAGTTACTTATAGACCATTGAAGACAACAAAAGTCACCCTTCTCCTTGAAACTGGATGCAGTTCTAAACTATCTGCTGAATGTGTCCCCCAAAGACTTTCCCCATCAGGAACAAGTGATTGAATCTGAGTCTTGCTCAGCTGATTCTGTGGGCTGTGTTCTCCTGGTGTCCCCTCCGGCTCCTGACAATCCTTCCTCCTCTTCCATGGGGTTCCCAGAGTTCAGCCGGTTTGGTTATGGGTCTTTGCGTCTGCTTCCACCAATCTATGAGTAGAGCAGAATACCACTTTTTTTTTTTTTTTTTGGCAGTCATGTTTGGTTCTACCCTAGGTCTCTGAACCATCCAGCTTCTGGCTCCTCGTCATCCAGGCAGAGGCTCCCTCTTGTGGTTTGGTCTCAAGTTAGACCAGTCTTTGGTTGGCCACTCTCACAAGCTCTGAGCCTCCAATTGTTCCAGCACATTTTACAGGCAGGACAGGCTGTAGGTCAAAACTTTTGTGACTGGCTTAGTGTCCTAGGCCCAACACTGGGAACTTTGCCTGGTTACAGAAGCTGACTGGCACAGGCTCTGTGATGGTCCTTCTTGGCTGTCAGCTTGAGTACACCTGGAATGATTACAATCCAGAAATGGAGGGCACACCTGGGATCTGGATCGTGAGGCAGGTGGACCCTGGCTTTTGATCTGAATCTTGAGGTGGGATGACACAGGCCTTTAATTTGGTCTCGAGGCTGGGAGACTCACTCTTTTGATACAGATCTTGAGGGTGGAAGACACAGGCTTTTGATCTGAATCTTGAGGAAGATGACGTAGGTTTTTGATCCAGATCTTGAGGCACACCTTTAATCTGGGTCACACCTTCTGCTGGAAGCCTACGTAAGGGCAGTGGGAGAAGGAAGGGTGTGTTTGCCCTCGCCTTGTCAGCACGTTCATTTCTTCTTTAGAGTCTTCTTCTTTGGTGTTCCAGCACACACAAAAGACCAGCTGAGACCCCCAGCCTCACGGGACTGAGCAGCTACCAGATTCTTGGACGTTCCATTCACTGCTAGCCATTGCTGGACTGCAGCCTGTAAGTCATTCCAATACACACCCACATGCGTGCACACAAGCACACATACACCCACACACACACTTATTCTGAAAGTTCTGTGACTCTAGAGAACCCTAAAACGGTTCCGTATCTTCCATTACTAGGAGTCCTTCCTAGGATCCAGGTTCCACTGTACTGGGTTTTCACATTGCCCCTTATTCAAGTCATCTCTCCTCATACCCTCTTCCTCTGCCCCCCAATCCCGCACCTGATCTCCCCTGTTCCCATCCCCACCCACAAAACCTATCTACTTTTCCAATTTATGGCTATTATGACTAAGTCACTGTGAACATAGTTGAGCAAGTGTCCCTGTGGTATGATTGAGCATCCTTTGTGTATATGCCCAAGAGTGGTATGGTGGATGGTAGGTCTTGAGGCAGATGGATTCCCAATTATCTGAAGGACCACCATATTTGACAGCAGCTGCACAGGTTTGCACTCCCACCAGCAGTGGAGGAGAGCTCTCCTTGCTCCATATTCCTCACCAGCATGAGCTGTCACTTGTGCTACTGATCTTAGTCATTCTGACAGGTGTTAAGATGGAATCTCAAAATCTGACAATTTCTTGATCCAATAAATTCATCATATAAAAGGAATTTTTTAGTCATTTAAGAAAAAAATTACAATGTCAAACTGGTGGAGTTTTTTTTAGTCTTCTTTATATGCTTCATAAATCTCAATATTAATTCTTTGGAACAAATGCATGAGTTCATTCACTTATATCAGCAGCATGATATATGTAATATAATATTTTTATAAATTATTATTTCCTATATGCTACTATACTGGTTGGTTTTCATCAACCCCCACACAAACTTAGACATATCTTGGAAGTAGGAATCCTATTTGAGAAAAATGCCTCCATAGTATTGGCCTGTAGGTAGTCTGTAGGGCACCTCCTTGATCAATGGTGGTGGGCAGCACCATCCCTGGCAGATGGTACTGATGGTGTAAGAAAGCAAGCTGAGAGCAAGCCATCAAGCGGCAAGCCATGAAGCAAGCCAGTAAGTGGCACTCCTCCATGACCGGGGCTTCAGTTCCTGCCTCCAGGTCCCAGCTCTGATGTCCTAAGTGATGGACTGTAGCTGTGAGCTGAAAGTAACCCTTTCCTCCTCAAGCTGCATTTGGTCATGGTGTTATCACAGCAACAGAAACCCAAACTAAGACATAAATCATATTATTTCTAGTTTGTATAACTTTCAAATTATTTATTATTTTAGAAGACAGAATAGAAAAGCTAACTGGTTAGATTCTGCTACATAAATTGGAGGTATATATTCTGAGATATGTATTTATTGTAAATGTTTCTAGGGTGAAACTGGTTTTACACACAGTTAAGTCTGCTGATTTATATTATTATAGTAAAATGACCAGGATTGAAATTAGATTGTTTCTAATGGGAAGTATTATATAGAAAGCAAAACTACAAAAATGGTCTAGAATTTTTAGATATCTCTGAATACTTCTGAGTTAGATAAAATGTAGTTGAAAATACCCTGGAAAGTCTATCAGCTTTAAAGCTTCGGTTTTAGCTGTAAGACTTGGTTTCTGTACACTGTGTGGCATATTTGGAATGTCTTCTCCACAACCATTAGGTATTTGAATATCTTCTGTGGACATCATCTGGCAGGTTTGGCTATTTGACATTTACTAGGAGGCTGACACTGTAACATCGCACACTTACCGTCTCTGATCTTAAAAGATAAGTTCTTCTCTCAACAACACATAAAGTGAAAAGGAAATTAGACAAGTAGTGTTTACAAACCCACTCCAGCCTTGCCTGCAGAGACAAACACTGCATTCCCGGGCCCTCAGCTACAGACTCTTGTGTTTCTTTATGTTATTTATTTGTTTGTTTGTTTGTTTGTTTTGAGACAGGGTTTCTCTGTGTAGTAGTCCTGGCTGTCCTGGGACTCACTTTGCATACCAGGCCTCTAACTCACAGAGATCCCCCTGCCTCTGCCTCCCAAGTACTGGAATTAAAGGTATGCGCCTCCACTGCCCAGAAGGTTTTCTTTATTTTTAAACTTCGCTAATACTAAAAATAACAAGAAACCATGTGATAACAATTTGAAGACATATCTGTGTTCCTATATTTGTATTCCTGCAAAAGAAGAAACTAGAAAGATCAAAAGTCCTTTATCAAATATAAATAAGACAAAACCAGTTTTACAATAAAAAAATTAAGTAAAAAACTGTTCTGTTTTGTTTGAGACAAGGTCTTATTCTGTAGCTAAGGCTGGCCTTTAACTCACTTTATAGCCTAAACTGTCCTAGGACTCATGGCCATCCTCCTGCCTCAGTCCCCTGGTGCTGGGATTTCAAGCATGTGCCACCACCGGATTTGTAGATGTCTTAACCGCATTTGTCCTGACTCACACCAGCTACGGCCATACTCTCGTCTCCCTAGGAAATGTTCCACTGCTGCTCTTCTTTCTAATGACAGGACTGACTTAACATGAAAGGGAAAGCTAGTCCTGTAATTTCCTTGATACTTCACATCTTTTCCAAGTAATAGTTACCAACAGACAGAAACAATTCAAGTTTTAAGTATTTAACAATAGAGCTAAAGAGATAACTCAATTTCTACCCTTCTTTTTGTTTTGTTTGTTTTGTTTGGGTTTTTTGAGACAGGATTTCTCTGTGTCACAGCTGTAGCTGTCCTGGAACTCGCCCCAGAGGACCCGAGTTTAGTTCCCAGCACCCACATGGCAGTTAACAACTGTCTGTAACTCCAAGATCTGACGCCCTCACACAGACATGCAAGCAGGCAAAACATCAATGCAAATAAATAAAAATAAATTTAAAAAGAGAGAGAGAGCACACCGAGAATGAAGTAGGCTTTTGAAACGCCAAAGCCAGTCCCCAATGAGACACTTCCTCCAACAGGCAAGACTTCCTAATCCCTCTCACATAGTGCAGCATCTAGGGACCAAATACTCCAACATGTGGGCCCATGAAGGCCATTGTCATTCACACCACTGCACTAAGTTCTGGTGAAATTTTTCTAAGTAACATAAATTTATTGATTCTTTTGGAATTTCACATCGTGCACCCCAATTCCATTCACCTCCCAGTCCTCCCATACTCTCCCCTCACTCCTGCAGCATACCCTCTCAAGAGGAACCCCCCCAAAATGAGTTTGATGAAATTTTAATAACCATCAAACCAATACCTCCAAAACTAATGAAAGCTATTTTCAGGTGGATAGTTTTAATTAATTTTCCCTAGAGTAATGTTAAGCTGATGTAATGCATACATAATCAACTTGGAGGAGGAAGGACAGAGAGGTGCTATGCCGCGTAGCTACAATTTAAAACAGTATTTCAACTCCCCATTTCACTTGTCTGTAGACATATGTTGGTGAGAAGATGGGGTGTAAATAATAATTTAGGGTGCTTGCCTTTTAGAAAAGAGCATAAGCAGTGGATTATCCGGTTTCAGAAGAGTGATTTTGAGGTTGTTCTGTATGGTCAAAGTAAATCTGAGAAGGCTGCAGGCTGTGTGCATTCTAAAATGTTTCTGTGTCAAATGGTTGATATTACAATCTCGTGAGGTAGTGGGAGGTATTCCCTTCAGACACGCCCAAAGAGGAGAATGTTGATCCTATTTCACAGATAGTTGCTCAGCCATGTTCATTGCTGCTCTGTTCACAATAGATAGGAAACGGAAACAACCTAGATGTCCTTCAGCTGACGAATGGATAGTGAAAATGTGGCGCACAGACACCCTGGAATATTATTCAGCTGTAAAGAAAAATGAAATCATGGAACTCTCGGGGAATCGGGCAGAACTAGAGAAGATTATACTGAGTAAGGTGACCCAGACCCAGAGAGACAAATACCACATGTTCTCTCTCACTTGAGGTTCCTACCTCCAAATATTCACATGTGAGTACATAACCCGGAGGAACTGCAGAAACCAGGAAAGTAAAGGGGAGCATTGCATTGTAGGGGTGACTGAGCAATAGAGAGGGGGAATAGCAGGGGACAAGTGATCTCAAGTGAGAAATGGGGAAACGGAGGGGATAATTAGAGAGGGAAATGCAGAAGAAGGAGGGGGAAGATAACAATAAGGATGTCTGAAAATCATAAGGAATTATACTTTTAAGTATCTAGCTGAAATACCTATACTACATGTAAATCTGTGTATACATACATAGTTTCATTAAAATTTTCCATATGGAATGACAATGTTCTCCACGAGAGCCATAGACTATCAAACAAAAATCCCAACACCAGGCATGAACAGCCCTCTTTTGAACTGTTGGTAAGGGTTTTCCAAGAGTCTCAAATCATAAGCTACTCCTGTTGCCCTTCATTCCCCGCAGCCCCCAGAGGTGGAAGGTAAGTCCCTATTGCTGAAGATGCCATGCACTTTGGGCACAGAACCCAGAGGACCTGAAATGAATCTGACCTGAAACCCTCCTCTCTGGAAACAAGCTTTCATGGAACCGGAAGTTACCATGCAAGCTTCCAAAGAAGGGAAGCGACCAGTAGCCCTACCTAGCTATGACGCCCATGAACAACAATTAACCAGCTTGGCAAAGGGTGCCATAGTGGCACGCATACCCTGGTGGTAATGAATAGCTCTCTGATTGGACTTAAGGCCTGCTCAACAAGCGGGAAATCATGCTTGGTCCTGGAAACCTAGCCAACTCTCCAGGGCTAGAGAAGTCATAGATCTTGGAGGAGAGCCTACAACCATCACTTTACAAAACCAACATCTAAACTACATTCTAAATATTTATTCTTATACCCACAGATAAATATGCTCTCACTTCACATCAAGGAGAGTTCTTTGCAACATTACAGAAAACCACAACCAATCAAAATGCAGAGTTGTGGAGTTTCATCCCAACTGATACATCTACAACACAGCTTCTAAATCAGGAAACGGAGGATCAGGTGAGAAGAGTTTTAGAGTTTTAGGATCAGTGAGTTTGCTGTGAGATTGTGTCTCTTGGAAATGTCAAAGAAGTCACTATAACCATGACACCTCGTCAACATGGTTGCCTAACCATGACCCAAACAAGGATGACACCAATAGGCTTGCTAACCGGAAGGGACAAAGCTCACAAGGCTCCAACCCCAGACAAAGAGCTACAGATAATGAGGGAATGCTGAGAGCAGCAGAAATCGTTGTTTCCAGGGAAGAGCACACTAAAGTGGGATCCCTTCTGCATGCTATAAATATGCTTTATTACCATTGGTTAATAGAGAAGTTGCTTTGTCCTATGGCAGGGAAGAATATAGGTAGGTGGGAAACTAAATGAATGCTCAGAGAAAGAAGGCACAGTCAGAAAGATGTCACGTAGCTGCTGAAGGAGAAAGATGCCAGAACATTACCAGTAAGCTGAAGCCCCATGGTGACACACAAATTACTAGAAATGGGTTAATTTAAGATATAAGGGCTAGTTAGGAATATGTCTGAATCATTGGCCAACTAGTGTTGTAATTAATGTAAGCCTCTGTGTGTTTCTTTGGGACTGAATGGGCTGTGGGACCAGATGGGACTTAAACTTCCATTGATAACACACCAAATTGGTTAGCCAATACTAATTGGTCAGCCCTGAAAACAGACATAGATAACATTACAGAAGCTTAACAGGTTGTATTTCTATGTGTAGGAATATATAGATATTCACAGACACAGGTGTAACAACAAAGGAAGGAAAAAGGCCATGAATTTGAAAGAGAGCAAGGGGGGGTGGATGGGAGGAGTTGAATGGAGGAAAGGATTTAATTACAATCTCAAAAACTTTTAAGTTACCTTTAAAAAAGAAGCTGCATTGAGAGTGCTCTGATGAGATGTGGGTGGTCTTTAAGTCTACAGAGACTGATGGCTGTGTTGTCACTAACAGAGAACATTTGTCTATAATGCAGAAGAGGAATTTTTATTGCTTTCCATCATTTTTATAGGAAAAAAAGCATTTTAAAATGGGGGATATTTAAATTATGCTTTATAGTTACCACTCTTTCAGAGGAACTGGGTTTGGTTACCAGGTCACAAGGCTGCACACACGTGTAACTCCAACACCCTCTTCTGGCCTCCAAGTTTCCTACACATGCACAGTGTACACATGCAGACTCACAGACACATACATAATTTGTAAAAATTTAAATGTGTCTTTTTAAAAATGCCTTGCTCCACAGCCTAGGCTTACAAAAAAAAAAAAAAAAAAAAAAACCCTCACTTGTAGCCGAGGCCAAACCAGGGTGGCCTCAAACTTGGGGCAATTCTCCAAATGCTGAGATTACATGCACGAGCTACCATGGCTGGCTAAACTCTGCTTTTAATGGACTCTTATAATATGGCTTACTACAACAGATAAAAAGTAATTTAAATATTTTATATTTTCATTTACTATTTATGGTGGTAGTTTGAGCAGGAATGGCTCCCATATACTCATGTGCTTGAATGTTTGGCACACAGTGAGTGGCCCTGTCAGGGTTAGGTGCTGGGAACTGAATCCAGGGTCTCTGCAAAAGCAGTAAGCATTCTTGACTGCTGAACCACCTTTCCAACCCAGAGAGATATTTTTTAAAAAGAGTTCTGTGCTAACAAATGTTTGTAGTTCCCTAATACTCACATTTAAAATTTATCTTTTTATTTTATGACGAAGTTAATCTTCTAAAGGAGTCAGAGATATTTGTATTTTACAACATTTATAAGAAATATTTTGCCTCAAGTCTAGTGGTTTACTAAATTTTATTGAAGATGTGTACATATTTATACTTGAGTATACTTGGGTATAAATGTGTGTAAATATTTTAGGATTCCTGAAACTGTAATGATATACCTTCCATGAATGTTGTATTTGTATTACAAAAACATTAATGGGCAGTGTTGTAACTGTGCCTTATAAGACATAGCATCCTTGATTTGATGAGATAAGGCATTCAGAAACGATCCCTGAGAGAGAAATTAGAGTTTAATAGCAAAATAACTGGCGAGACCGTAGGGACCCGACCTGGACCCAAGTCCTACGTCTGCTCTGTCCTCAGTAGGATGCTTTGGACAGGGACCATTTCCAAACCTTGGTTCCCAGAACATCTGCTGCTTTGCTGGGGTGATGATACACAGAGCATGGATTCAGGGTATCCGAGTGGCAAATGCTTTTATCCCGTGCATGTCATTGACCCCGGGAATGATTTTTTTCCTTTTTCTTTAAAGATAGGGTTTCTTGTAGCCCAGCCTGTCCTTAAACTTTCTGTGTAGCAGAAACCGACCTTGAACTCCTGATCCACAAAACCTCCACCTCCCAAGTACTGGGATTACAGTTCGCCACCAGGTCTGGGCTGATTGTTTCCAGGGAAAGTTTTCATTTTATTGATAGTATGAGAATTCACTGTGGCACCTACTATTTATCTTTTATAAGTGCCCCCATTTTATGGGAGCTTTCAGAACCCTGCCCTAAATGCTGTGAAAAGGGGAGTATAGTAGGTTGGTTTCCCCAATGACTTTGCCTTTAACTGTTAATCAGTACAAGAAATTGATAAAGACAAGATTCTATTTATAAACATGTGATTCTTTTATATAGTGATTACCACACATATTATTTTTATAATAAACTATTAAACTAGGGATTTTTTTTTCCTAAGACAGGGTCTCCAGGCTGTCTCAACAAGAGCACTAGCTGCTCTTCCATAAGACCTGGGTTCAATTCCCAGCAACCACATGGCACCTCACAACCATCTGTAACTCCAGCTCCAGGGGATTGGACACCCTCATACATGTAAGCAAAGCACCACTGCACATAAAATATATATATTTGGGTTTTTGAGACAGGGTTTCTTTGTGTAGCCTTGGCTGTCCTGTAGACCAGGCTGGCTTCCCAACTGTTGGAATTAAAGGCATATGAATCACCGCCTGGCTAATTAATTTTTTTCTTTAAATAGATTCTCATGTAGCTGAGGATGGCCTTCAACTCACCATCCTCTCTCCTCCACCTCCCGATTATGCGGGGGCATAACCACACATAAATCTGTGCTCCTTTTACACTTTGATGAAATGAAACTGAAATTCCTTCTCAATGCCAATTTCCCAGACTCAAAGAAGTGGAATTTTCTCTGTTTCCTAGTGTTCTCCTGTCACCTGCTCAGTTAGCAAGGACATTCCAATTCTGCCACCTTGATTATAGTATCTCTTCCTACTGGACACCAAGATTTACACAAACACACACACACACACACACACATCAATCCTATCCTATTTTTGTTACATTAATGTTTCTAAACCCTGGCCTGGATTATTCATAGCTCCACTGTTCATCACAAGTATGTACTCAGTGCTTACTTTACGAGAAGCACAACGTTATATACTCGGGTGTACAAGCAAATTCAAGGTGTGTATGCATAACTGTAGCCCAGAGTCAGGAAGCAGCAATAACACATAAAGTTCAGAAAGTATTATGGAACCCAGTAGAGGTAAAACGTGTTTCCAGATGGTGATGCCACACTGTGAAGTCTTAGAGAATGGATATAAGTTGTCACCATCAGAAGGTGTGTGTGTGTGTGTGTGTGTGTGTGTTGTATTTGTAGGGGAATGGTAAGTATTCCAAGCGTTAAGGGGGCACTGGCAATCTAGAGAAATGTAATGAATGAATAACTTATTAAGTACTGCATATGGTCTCGTTTACCATGGGCGAGAGAATGAAAGGGAAACGTCAGAAAATAGAACTTTGAAACCAAACTAATATTTTGGGCCGAGACAGCAAGGGGCTGTTGAATATCTCGCACCCTAGCTGTGCTTGAATATAGCTCTAGCAGTTATGAGGAACATATGCTGGGAGGGGGCGGGCGGGGAATGCTTTAGGAAGAGGGGCATCAACAAGAAAAATGCTGCCTTGACTCTGTTCACGGGGTGAGAACTTTGAAGAGGTGCGGGTAATGGGTACCCATGGAGTGGATGGGTGTCGGAGCCACTGCAGGGACAAACAACAGACTACGACGTCTGACTGAGGAGTGGGAAGAAAAGGTCTCCAATTCAGACACTGAACTTTTCCAAGTTAACTGTATTCCCGAGAAGAGAGGACTGCCCGGGAAGCAATCTGAAAAAAAGGTCAAGTTACACGCGGGCTAGTGAGCGTTTCCACACTGGTGAACTTTCTTAGAAGAAGCCGCCCAGACGTGGGGGGGGAGAAACGGAGCGCGGACAGTGGAGAGGCGGAGGGCGGCCGCAGGAACCTTACTGTCGAGGCTTGCTCGGGAGCGAGTCGGTGCCGCTCAAGCGGTGCAGTAGAGTCCGCTCGTCACCCCCGCCACCCCGGCTCCCCTTCCGGTCTCCACAGACGCCGGGGTCGCGAGCCGCCTTCCCACCCGGTCCCCGTGCGTCAGCGACTGCCAGGCCAGGAGATTTTAATACACGGCGACGTCTTTAACCCTTCGGAAGGACTGGCAGGCGGTCCGGCAGCGACAAGCCAGCACGGCCCACCTCCCCGACGCCGCTAGACCCCGTGCCGCTACCCTCCCGCCGCGCCGCGGTTCGAACGCGAGGGGCGTGGCCGGACGGAACCCCAAACCTGGCGACCTCTAGATGTCGCGAGATTTGATAGGCGACTTCGGCTTTTGCGCTCCGGAAGTGGAAGTGGGGTAGTGAGGGATCCCTGCGCGTTTGGTTACCTTGGAGAGCCGTTTTGGGTGCTGCTGTGTATGTAGACGACCGAGGCCCCGCCAGGGCGTCCCGCTGAAGGGTGAGCACAGCCCTCGGCGGGTGGCGCTTCCGGTCGGGGCGGCGGAGGGACCGGGGAGGCTGCAGCCGGGAGGACGGGGAGGCGCGGCGGTCGCTCCTCGTCTGAGCCTCTCTGCCCTCGGGGCGGCTCTTTAAGGCGCTTCTGGAAGGAGCCGCGCGCGTGTTCTGACCTCTGTGCCTGTTGCTTTTGAAGTTGAAGGCCCAGACGATGAGCCTTGTCGCCTCTTGTCCCCCTCAGTTGAAGAACGAGTTTCCTCTTTGGGCTGTTAGTGCTGAGATTCTAGAGTCCTTTTAATCCAGCCCCCATAAACCGACGCGTGTATGTGCTCACCCCGTCTGCCCAGATCTTTTTTTTTTTTTTAAATGTGTATATGTGTGTCTACAGAGGCCAGGTGTGTGCGTGCGCGCGCGCGCTCGCTCGCTCGCAGAGGCCAGAAGTGGGCGTCGGATCCCTTGTTGCTTGAATTACAGGTAGTTGTAAGCTGCCCGGTGTGGGTACTGGGATCTGATCTGTGTCCTTTCAAAGAGCAGTGAGTGCTCTTGACTACTGATATCTTTCCAGCCGCTCCCCCAACCTTTGAGGTTTCCTTTAAACCCTGAAGCCGTATTTGCTTAATTTTCTTTATTATCTATATTTTTTGGAATTATAATTACATTTTTCCTTCCCATGTATCCTGCTTGCTCTCTTTCAAATTCATGGCCTCTTTAGTTGTAATGCACATGTATACTATATATACTTGGGATCTCCCTCTCTCCACTTCCCCAGCCAGGATTGTAAGTAAGCCTGTTCCACTGACCTGGCTTTTTATGTAGGTGCTGGAGAGCAAACTTGGGTCCACATTCTTGCAGGACAAGCTTGTTAGCAGTTGAACTGTCCTCTCCAGCCCCCTTGTCCATCTCTTATAGACTAGGAACTCTGTGGGGCTATGGCCCATGATGCATTGTTCATCTTAGTATTGCAGGCTCAGGTAGCACAGTGTAGTCAAGAACTGTTATAGTCTTAAGTTTAAAAATGCATAGGGACTTTTGTTAATGCTCTGTTGTGTGGTATTTTGTGTTCTGACAAATAAAGCTTGCCTGAAGATCCGAGTTAACCATAGAGGCCGGGCAGTGGTGGCACACACCTTTAATCCCAGCACTGGGAGGAGGAAGCAGGAAGATGTGAGGAGTTCAAGGCCACACTGAGCTACACGAGATTGAACCAGTCTAAAGAGAAACAGAACCAGGTGGTGAAGGTTCTCGCCTTCGATCCCAGCATTTGAAGGCTCATGCCTTTAATCCCAGCACTAGGGAGGTGGAGACGGGATCTTGCCCATTCGGTTTGAGGATAGAGGTAAAAAGTCTAGCAGCTGGCTGCTCTGCTTCTCTGCTCCTTCAGCTTTCTTCCACTCCCTAATATCTGATTCCGGGTTTTTATTAAGACACTAGAATTTGTGCTACAATACTCTGTTCAAAATTGTTCACTTCCTGGTTTTTCATAAGCTAATAAAATAGTGCTAATTTTTTTTTAATTCTTACAGATCTTAAAAATTGTACAGAATTTCAAGATGAGCGATACTTCTGAAGCGATTCCAAATTTTGAAGAGATGTTTGCAAACAGATTCACACAAGACGACAAAGAGTACCAGGAATACTTGAAACGTCCCCCTGAGTCCCCTCCAATTGTTGAGGAGTGGAATAGCAGAGGTGGCGGTAACCAGAGAAATAGGGGCAACTGGTATGTGTTATTTCCAGAGGATAAATGCAGAGGGCTGTCTGGGAGAAGGTAGCTTTAATATGCTTGCCCATAAAGCCGGTGAAAGTAGCAACCAGTGTTCAGCATGGTTCGCGCACAGCCCTGTGTCCATGCCTGGAGCATGGTAAGCACTCTAAGTACTTGCTTATAGTGTCCTGGCTAAGCCAGGCATAGTGATGCAAGAGAGGTTGAGGTGATAGGCCAGTCTGGACTATCCCATGAGACCCTGTCTCAAACTAATATTTACAAATATACTTAATAAAACTGTAGTTTTGTACTTGATTTCTTAAAGGTAGTCTTTTGATTAATTTATAAAGTTTCTAAACCGAAACGGAAAATTATATAATAATTCAATAAAGAAGCGACCTGGTTTTAGCATCTTAGTGGGTGCCAGTGTGACGATACCTGGACCTGTTACCCCGCCTCTGACAGTAAGAGGTGCCAGTGTGATGCTGGAAGAGTACCTTAAGTCTTAGGAGACGGGACAAGTGCCGTGACGGGCCCCAGAAATACGGCTCCACCCTCCATTACCCTGTATTACAGGGAGAACTCAAATGCCCTGGGATTGATGGCTTTGTGGTTTTGTTTTTAAAGGAAAGTTAATGTTTTGTTTTTCTTTTGGTAGGCTGCAAGATAACAGACAGTTTAGAGGTCGGGATAACAGACGAGGGTGGCCAAGTGACAATCGATCAAACCAGTGGCATGGACGGTCATGGGGTAACAACTACCCACAGCAGAGACAAGAGCCTTACTACCAACAACAGTACGGACAATATGGCCCCAACCAGCGGCCTCCATATGGTTACTACTGACAGAAACGATGCGGCTTTAACAAAAGGCCATTCATTTGATAATGTGCTAAGTGTTCATTTGTCTTCTTTTGGTCCTAGTTTTTCATTCTATTTTACAGAATGGGTTGTTAATTGTTTTGAACTTGACTTGAAAATAAATTGATCTTGCTAGAGGTGTGACAATTGATGGGAATAAAGTGTGGATTATATTGTTTGGCTTTATCTTAAATACTGTTTGTTTTATGATTTAATAGTGTTTTGAGTTTGGTATGTTTTCCTTATTTGATCTCTAGGAGTTCTATCTTTAACACATAAATTTTAAATAGGAAATGCTGGCTATTACTTTATAGAAGAGTTCCAGATGTTTTCACCTTGGACGTTTTCTAGAGTGAGGACAGTCAGTCTGTGAAAAACACCTGTGATTATTTATTGTGTATTGTACACAGTAGCAGCAATTGAGAGGTAAATAAACGTGAATCACTCCTGAACCAGTTTGGTCTCGGTCCTTACTCTTTCAGCTCATCCTCCTGAACTGGTGGGATTGTAGCACTGAATATTATGTGTGCTCCAAGACTTTTGCAAACTTGCAATAGGGAAGAAACAGATGTTCTCTAAAAAAACAATACTTATGCCGGGCGGTGGTGGCGCACGCCTTTAATCCCAGCACTCGGGAGGCAGAGGCAGGCGGATCTCTGGGAGTTCGAGGCCAGCCTGGTCTACAAGAGCTAGTTCCAGGACAGGCACCAAAGCTACAGAGAAACCCTGTCTCGAAAAACCAAAAAAAAAAAAAAAACAATACTTATGTAAATATTGCTGCATTTTGACTATTTTGGTATTTCACGTGTGTTATAGAATATCATTTTAAGGTGTTACATTTGTTTAATGATACAAAGATGCGTTGTATTTTATGTTGCATTTGTTTAACTCTGAAGCTGCGCTACCTTGCCTGTCTAAAACATCTGATTGGTCTAATAAAGAGCTGAACAGCCAATAGCAAGGCAGGAGAAAGGATAGGCGGGGCTGGCAGGAAGAGAGAATAAAGAGAAAGAGATGTCTGGGAGAGAGAAAGAGAGGAAAGAAGGGGCCAGCCACAGAGTAATAGTGTAAGTATGATATACAGAAGTAAGAAAAGGAAAAAACCCAGAGGCAAAAGGTGGGTGGGATAATTTTAAGTTAAAAGCTGGCAAGAAACAAGCCCAGCTAAGACTGGGAATTTGTAGTAATAAGACTCCGTGTAGATTTATGTGGGAGCGGGGGAACAAAGAGTAAAAGAGCAAAAAGGGGGGAAAAGCTTCATTTTATAAGGTTATTTTCACTTTGAAATGCTTCCCTTTGATGCTTTACAGGTACAATGAGGCTGTCACTTCTTTTAGAATTCTTGAAATACTTTATGATTACAATAGATTTATTCAAGTAATTTTTTTTTCAAGACAGGGTTTCTCTGTGTCACTTTGAAGCCTGTTCTGAAACTTGCTCTGTAGCTCAGGCTGGCCTCAAACTCACAAAGATCCACCTGCCCCTTCTTGAGTGCCAGGATTAAAGGTGTGAGCTACCACTGCCCAGCTCAAGTGAAAATTTTAAAAGACTAATTCAGTATATTATATGTGTACAAAGCTGTGAAGGAATGAATATACGGCATAAGATGTATGCAGCTCTTATGTTTTGACAGCCCATTTATTTACATGATAATGACCTAACTTTTTATTATGCTGTGCTTTATATTTTATATGTATTGAATAAGAGTTAACTTTCTAAGTTTACCTTTTTCTCTCGGCCACTTGAGATGAACTTTCCCAGGTTCTCTGTAATCTGAATGTATCTTCTCCAAATCCCTCTTCTGGAAGAGCCATCTGTAGCATGAATAATAAAAACACAGATACATACGGGGTTTCAACCTGAAGATCAGGAAAGCAAAGCAGCCAGCCACTAGAGAGCTTAATCTCTGTAAAATCTTCAGACTGAAAGAGCGAGTTCCTGTCTCATCCCTCTTTATATTCCTCTCTGGTGCTGGGATTAAAGGTGTGCACCACCACCACCTGGCCTCTATGGCTGACTAGTGTGGTCACTGGGATTAAATGTGTGTGCCACCACTGCCTGACCTGTATGGCTGACTAGTGTGATACCAATGAAATATCACTGCAGCTATCCTCTTGGGTAACTGTGCTATGAAAAAGGTTTTAATATATTAGGTTTTCACAGTAATGATTTTAACATAAAGTAAGACTTTTCCATGTGCCCTTCTCAGGCCAGTGCTATTATGTAAATATGACCCTGCTTTTTTTTTGAAAAAAAAAAGTCCTTTTAACATGAATATTTTTTTTCATTGAGTATGAGTAACCCATGTGTTTTTTTTTTTTAACCAGTAATTATTATCAGGCAACCCCCCTCCCGACCCATGCACTTAAAATAAGGAAGAAATAAAAGGAATGTTTTTTGCTTCATAATACAGGAAATAACACGAAAATATAAAGGATAATTTAAGGGTGAGTCAGGAAAAATGTTGAATAAAATTAATTTCAAATAGTCTATTATAGCAAACAGCATTAAGCATGCCTTGGTTTCCAGTCCTGTCTTTAGAGGTTCATGACCTTGAGAAAAGTCACTTCAATTTTGGATTAATTAAAAGCTTAAGTGCGGCACTCGGGAGGCAGAGGCAGGCGGATCTCTGTGAGTTCGAGGCCAGCCTGGTCTGCAGAGCTAGTAACAACTTAAGTGCTCACTCTGCCCCCCCTTGCAGAGTTGTGAGTGGCCAGAGGGAGAGCCTGAGACCAAAAGGGGAAATTGATGGCAGCTCCGCTGTAAGCGCAGCAGAAACGCTGGTGGGGAAGGAATGCTGGGTACGTGGGGAAGCAGAGGGGAAGGAATGCTGGGTACGTGGGGAAGCAGAGCGGTGCGAGATGGGGAGGCCTGACTTCCCAGGCCAGTCTGGGCAGCCTAGTGCTGTCTCCAACAGACAAGATGAGAGGCCAACGATGGCAGGGTTTTATCATTCCCGTGTGTGTGTGTTCCTATGTCAATTGCAAAGGGAGAGCGAATTATGTTTAGGAAACAAGTTTCAAAGAAGCTTATATAAAAGCTGAGCTAAAACTGGGGGCACACACTGGAAATTGGCGCTCACTTTAAAATGTGTTGATTATTGAGCACATCAGATTGGCTTTTTTTGAGAACAGCTTCCTGGAGACCTAAGTTTTCTGGCATGTGTTTTGGGGTGCTAGAGGGTGTGGGGCATTTAGCATATAAATGCCCTCGTGCCGTTGCTTTGAGAATAGATTTTGGGTTCTTGGAACCATTTGGGAAAGGCATCTTGTGTTTAACAGAGAAGGGTGGAATTTCCTTTTGTAAACCTCAAGGAAAATACATGACCTTATGGTGAAGAGTAAAGAAGTGTCGGCTTGGGGTTGGGGATTTAGCTCAGTGGTAGAGCGCTTACCTAGCAAGCGCAAGGCCCTGGGTTCGGTCCTCAGCTTCAAAAAAAAAAAAAAAAAAGTCGGCTTTTTTTTTTTATGGTTTTTAAGAGTGGGATTTTTCGTTTCTTAAGTTGACCTGGCTCTCTTAGGCTCAAGCAGTCCCCACTCCTTTGACTCCTGATTAGCTGGGGACTGCAGGTGTTGCCACCCTGCCCAACCAAAATGTCAGTCTTGAGAGTGCTAAAGTAGATGGAAATGACCTTTCAGCCTGAAGGCTAGCCGCGGCACTAATTCTCAATTCTAATAAAAGTGCTATACTTTGTTCATAACATTTTTATGCCTTCATTTTTTTCAGTTTTTTTGTTCCACTAGACTTTTACAATCTGTGTGTGTTGGTATTCAGTATCCTGAGGAAATTCACAAGGACGATAGGCAGCTGAGGGGCATGGTCTCAGGGCCTCTGTCGTGGTTGGCACCATTGCTTTGGGCGTCTGGCAAGTCTGAATTATGAAAGGATTATGTGGCAGGAACCTGTTCACCTGGTGGTGGTTTGAAAGTGAAAGGGGATAAGGGAAGAGGCTGGGGCTGCTTTGCCCCTTTCAAGAGCCCTATAGGCCCTACCTCTAAACCCCACTGACACCACAGGCTGGGACAAAGCTTTCCACACATGGTCCTTAGGATCCAGAGATGTGGTTGTGGCAATCTATCCCCTGAGCTATTGATGTCTCAGTTGTTGATAGTGGGGATGGGATCTAGGGCCTCACACGTGCTAGGCAGATCTACTTACCCCAGCCCCATCTTTACTTTTTGAGACAGTTTCACTGGTTTGCCTAGGCTGACCTTGAACTTTCAGTCCTACTTGGGATATTGACTTTCAGTTAGTACTACTGATTATAATAAAATCTGTATTGTCAATATTTAAATTACTACCTAGAGATTAAAATACAGGTATATATGACATTCTGTGAGATCAATTTTTCCCCCAGATTCTTCTACATTATTAAAGAACAAATTAAAATCTATATCCAGTTGGTAGATTGGAACCCAGGGGAGCCTTGAGAGCAAATATTTCCTCCTTTCTAGAAGGCTGTACTGTGAGGGTGTGCAGAGGTGAGGAGGGAGGTGCCCATCAGCTGGGCTGTATTGTGAGGGTGTGCAGAGGTGAGGAGGGAGGTGCCCATCAGCTGGGCTGTATGTGTGAGGGTGTGCAGGGGCAGGGAGGAACGTGCCCATCAGCTGGGCTGTATTGTGAGGGTGTGCAGGGGTGGAGAGGGAGGTGCCCATCAGCTGGGCTGTATGTGTGAGGGTGTGCAGGGGCGGGGAGGAATGTGCCCATCAGCTGGGCTGTACTGAGAGGATGTGCAGAGGTGAGGAGGGAGTAGCCCCTCAGCTGCTTGAACAGTACACCAGAGACACACATTCTGAGGAGTGATCCATGCTGTCGGATTAGGAAAATGAAGCGCAGTGGGTAGTACCTGTCGGATTCACAGTTTCGCAGGGTAGGAAGGATGGGGGAGCAGTTTAACACAAGATAAGTTTTCAGCAAACTGCCCGCAGGACGTGACTGCTTTCAGGATCCTGCGGGCAGTTTTAAAAGTAGACACAAAAAAAGATGGAATCTGCTGGGTGTGGCGCATGCCTTTAATCTCACCACGAGGAGGCAGAGGCAGGAGGTCTCAAGTTCAAGGCAAGCCTGGTAGTGAGGTCCTGGACAGCCAGGGCTACATAGAAAGACCATATCTTTAAGGTGGTGGTAGTTGGGGGAGGGGGCGGCGCATGGAATCTTACCACAGGACAACATGGATAGAACTTCTGGAGGTTACTGTGTTCAGTGAAAAGAGCCAGACACAGAGACTTAATACCACATCCACTAGCAGAGACTAAAATTATGTTGACCACATAAAAGTATAGGGTAGCACAGAGATTACTAGAAACCAGGAAGGGAAGGGGGTGGGGGTAGAGAAAGTTAGTAATGGATTCCAAAATAAAATTAGTAGTGGGAAGTAGTTCTAACATCTTTGAATGGAATCACTGTAAGACTCACATTTTCCAAAGTAGAGGACTGAGTTCCCGACACATCAAAATGATAGAGTGAGATCTAATTACCGAGCTTTGGTTGTTATACTGCCCACGGTATCAAATTATACTATATTCCATAAAACATGCAAATGCTGTGACAGTTACAAAGCAAACAAGAAGACAGCACAGAATTAGCTACATAAGAACACGGAACACAGGTTCTTGCCTCCTGAGTTTGAAGAAGGCCTTTCCGGGTTGGGTTAAGAGGTTCAGCTCACAGACTCCATGAGCTCGTACGTGTATCCATCTTGTTTCTGGAAAATGCTGGTTCCTTGGAATCATCATTCCTTGGTGACCTGCACAAGGCTTTTTCTCTTAGGCCACCAACCAACGTCCCAAATCACGACGCAGACTTATTCTTAGCTTTCAGTACTTCACCTACCTTAGGCACGTTTCTGTCTAGCTCTTTTTTTTTTTTTTTTTTTAACTTAACCTGTTTCTCTTTATCTACATCCTGCATCGGGGCTTTTTACCTGTTGCTATTTTTTTGGTGTCTCTGTTTCTGCCTGGTTGGCAGCCACCTGGCTTCTGGCCCGGGATATCTTCTCTCTCCTGGAGCCTAGACTTCTATTTATTCTCTCTGCCTGCTAGCTCCGCCTATCCTTTCTCTGCCTAGCTATTGGCCATTCAGCTCTTTGTCACACCCATCAGGGGCTTTAGACAGGCAAGGTGAACCAGATGCGACACATCTTTACATCATTTAACAAATACAGCAGAAAACAAAAGTAACACAGCTTTACACGGTTGAAGTAATATTCCGCAGCATCAACAAATGCAGTAGTCTTCCACAACAGACACCTCTGGATCTTACTATCTCTTCTGCCTCCTCCTCTTCCACAGAGGTTTTCACGAGGACATCCCTCTGGGGTTCAGTACTCCACAGTCTCTCGCGCTCTGCACTTTGTCCAGCTGTGGTCTCTGTGTTAATCACCATCTCCTGCATAAACAAGCTTCTCTGGTGAGGGCTCTGCGGTATAGCATGCAGAGAACTCCACAGGTTCAAACCAGACAAAAATCCCAGCACTAAGAAGGGGAAGTGAGCTCAGGCCCTCCCCTAACCAAGAAGCTATATGAGAGTGATACCTGACGGGAAAGGGGAATCCGTTTCCCCCCACTGAGTCCCTGGGTATATCCACTACACCCCAGGGCAGGCTCTATGCCCAGGAATTGTTGGCCAATACAAAACAGACTCCATTTTTTTTTTTACGCTTTTGTTTTGTTTTATAAGTTTTTCTTATTGATTTTCCTTCTTTAAATTTTGACTTAACATTTTATGTTTTTGGTTGTTTTTCCTATGGGTTTTGTTTGTTTTGACAGAGAACATGAAGTTGAATGAGTAGGGAGATGGGGAGGATCGTGGAGGAGTTAGAAAGGGAAAGAATATGATCAAAATATATTGTAAATTTTTTTAAATTTTGATTTATAGCTACTCTTTTTTAAAAATATTTATTTATTTAGTATGTATACAATGTTCTGTCTGTGTGTATGCCTGCAGGCCAGAAGAGGGCACCAGACTCCATTACAGATGGTTGTGAGCCACCATGTGGTTGCTGGGCAGGACCTTTGGAATAGCAGACAGTGCTCTTAACCTCTGAGCCATCTCTCCAGCCCCTGTAAAAGTTTTTTTAAAAAATAAAAATGTAAAAAGTAGTTCAGCTCACCAGGCAGTGGTGGCACACGCCTTTAATCCCAGCACTAGGGAGGCAGAGGCAGGCAGATCTCTGTGAGTTCGAGGCCAGCCTGGTGTACAGAGTGAGTTCCAGGACAGCCAAGGCTACACAGAGAAATAAAGCAAAACAGTAAGTAGTTAGGCTCACAGGGCGGGGGTGTGGCTCTGGAAGAGCCTGCCCAGCCCTCACAAAATTTAATCTCTGTAATAATGGGAGATTATTATACAATACAAGCTCATCTTCAGCTACATAGTGTGCTTGAGGCCAGTCTGGCTGCATGAGACCCTGTCTCAGAAAAATTAAAGTTCATCTCACAAATACCTCACCAGGTTCTTCACGGCCGAGGAACCAATTTAGTGGGTGTTTCATTCTGTCCCTAAGGGCACAGAGAGCCTGCTGTATTAATTACCCGTTAAGTTTTCTCTGGGTTTCGGGGATGTCTCCTGAGACCAGTTCTGGGGAGGATGTGATTATGATCTCATGGTTTTTTTCCACAGCCAGGGCCTTTAACTCCCTACAGTCTCCAGCCTTTGTCTGCATGAGGTAAACAAAGCTGTTCTTCTTGCTAAAGCCAGAGAGCTTGGCTGTCTTGCGTTTTTTTTTTTCCCTCTTTTAAATTTCTTTAATTACGTATACTCCATGTATATACAAAATAAGTGTAAAAAGTGAGTGAGGTGGTATAAAAATTAGTAGCCTTCACCCAAACAATTGTATATTCTTAGACCTGTTTACACACACACACCTCCTCATTCACTTAACAGAATGTAATAGATATCTGTCACTCTAGTTCAATAACGGATTCAAACTTAATGGTTTAATTTTAAATATTGTATGGGCTTGCCATTGAGTGAATGACTATTCTCTTGGTAGATCCTCGGGGATTCTCTCTTCATTTTTCACACCCTAGCTAACAGTGCTACGTTACCTTTGTAGACTTACCCTTTGGTGCTTTCATTCTGTGTTCTGTGGAGAATACTCTGAAGAGGGAAATTGTCAGGTCAAAGGGCACCACTTAAAACACTACATGCAGGTTATGTTTGTATCATCCTTGAAGTGGGAGGATCCGCTCTAAACGTGGGTGCGCCATGTCCTGGGCTGGGGCCCTGGCCTGCATAGAAAGGAGGCAATGAGCAGAGCATGGCTTCCTGACTACAGGGCCGTGTGGCCAACTGCCTCGCACCGCTGCTGCTGTGCCCTCCCCATCCTGACAGACTGCACCCTCAATCTGAATTGAAATAACCCGTTTTAGCCTGATTTTGTTCAATGCCTTGTCACGAAAGTGGCCAATATGCAAAAATCACAGTGGCTTTTTTCCTATGACTTCAAATTTTTGACTGACTTGGAACTCACTCTGTAGACCAGGCTGGGCTCAAACCCGCAGACATCAGTCTGCCTCTGCCTCCTGTGTGTTGAAATTAAAAGTGTGAGTAACCATAAAACAAAACAAAACAAAACAAAAAAACAAAATAAAACAAAAAAGACTTCAAATTTTTAAGAAGCTTTTTTAAGGAGGACTTACTGATTTTATTATTACATCTGTTTCTTTCTTTGAAGATTTATTTTTCTACTATGTACACAGTATTCTATGTCCATGTATGCCCACAGTCCAGAAGACAACGTATCTCATTATAGATGGTTATGAGCCACCATGTGGTTGCTGGGAGTTGAACTCAGGGACCTCTGGAAGAGCAGCCAGTGCTTTCAACCACTGAGCCATTTCCCCAGCCCCTTAAGAAGTTTTTTAACCTTGACATCGTGTGGGTGAGTAGGTGAAGCATATGATGTCCCCATGAGCGGGCACACACGTGCCACAGTTATGTGTGGCATTGGGACTTCCAGGAGTCAATTCTCTCACAGTGGTCTGGATTCCGGGACCCAAAGCAGGTGTCAAAGCTTGCACAGCAAGTGTCTGAACCACTACACGGTGGCTGTCAACCTGTGGCTGACATATCCTGTGCATCAGATACTTACAACTCATAACAGTGGCAAAATGGCAATTGTGAATTAACATCAAAAATAGTTTTACGGTTGGGGTCACCACAACATGAGGAACTGTATTATGGCGTCCCAGCGTTAGGAAAGTCGAGACACGCTGCACTAAACCATCTCACTGGGCCAACTTCAGCTTGGTGACTGATTGGCCGCAAGCTGCTCAGCCTTTGTAATCCCAGCCTTTGCTAGGATGCTTCACTGCTGGCTGTCATGACCTGCACCTTGTTGTCAATTCCTCTTTCGTTTCTCGACTATTTTCTCATGTCTTTAAACTTGTTGTTGCCCAGGCTTCTCTGACTTGTCCTGTGTTCTGCCTGTTACTTTGTTTCCAGCATGGTCTTTAGCTCTCTGATGCTTTTATTATTATTATTATTTTCAAAGATGTATTATTTTTAATCATGCGTATGTGTGAGTATGTGCGTGTGCGTGTGGGCGTCCCAGTCCAGAGGTGTTGGACTTCCTGGAGCTGGAGTTAAGTTGTGAGTCATGAATGTGGGTTCTGGGAACTGAACTCAGTCCTCTGGAAGAGCAGCCTGGATCCTAACTGCTAGCCGGCTTTCTAGCTCTCTTTTTAAACTCAGGCCTTCTTCGGGTGTTTCCCTGGGACCTGATGCGAGCAGGCAGCCTCAGAACAGTAGAGGCTTGGCCTCCTACCAATAATCTGCTTCCTAACTCTTCACTGTGCCGCTGACCTCCAGGGAAATCTGAGGAAATCTAAGGCTTTGTCATAATTTCCCTGTAATGGCAGAACACATCACCGGTGAGGCGACTGTCGTGTAAAAGTGACTAAGGCGTCTCTAACTTGGGCTTCGGAGTTCCGGGATTCCCTGGCTCTCTCTAATCCCAGCCTCTCTGAGACACCTTCAAACGATGGCATTTGTAGGCTTCTCACAGGGACAGACTGTTCTCATTAGAAGATCCCACTACACAGCCTATGGGCGGGTGTGTTCTTCAGTCTAGTAAACGGGCACGTTAGGGACCTGGCCAGTTGTCCTGCTCAGTTCCATTTTGGGAAACGCTGACGAGGTGGGATCTCTGAAAGCTCCGGAGCAGAGGGAGGGGCTTGGGATCCTGCTGTCTTCCATGGCGCTCACCTGGACGGCTGAGTACCCAGCTGGCTCTCAGCCAACACTGTCCTGTGAGATACTTTTCAGGGCAAAGGGATTTAAGTTTAAAGAACATCTCTGGAAAGACAAAAACTTCCGAGCGTGTGGGAACGGCAGTGCGGAAGGAAAGTCCTACAACTGCATTGACCAGCGTCAAAGTATTCGTCGATTTCTGCTGCGGCTCCACAGTGCCACCTCCTGGAAGTAAACGGAAAATTATGAGTTTTTTAAGTCCTCATCACATACATTAAAATGATTTGAATTTGGGGTCATGGCAGGTTCTAAATACTTATATTCTGCCCTACAGTTAAGGAACTGCTTAACCAAATCCTTGAAAACTCGATATAGAACATTGTAGTTCGCAGCCTTAGAGAACCTTCTTCTTTTTTTTTTCTTTTGGTTTTTCGAGACAGGGTTTCTCTGTAGCTTTGGAGCCTGTCCTGGAACTAGCTCTTGTAGACCAGGCTGGTCTCGAACTCACAGAGATCCGCCTGCCTCTGCCTCCCAAGTGCTGGGATTAAAGGCGTGCGCCACCACCGCCCGGCTAGAGAACCTTCTAAAATTCCTATCTTTGGCTTTTTGGAGCCATAAACACTGCCAAGGTCCCACTTGGGTCCTCTGATTGTCTCTTTGTCCTCGAGCCAAAGGAAAGATATGGAATGATTCACAGAAATCAGAAGCCCCTGACTCCTGAGCAGGATGAGCCCGTCTTTTTCCTTTCCCACGTTCTGCTCATGTACGGTGGGAGAACCCAAGTTCCTACAGTGGTGCAGGGGAGACTGTCCCTTCTGGTGGAAGCGAGGGCTACAGCATTACCCTGACACTGGTCCTTGGTTACCTCAGACCTCATTTACAGCGCTGGCAAAGCCAGGGTCCCCAGGCTAGCACAGGACAAGAACAGCGGTCCCATTGCGTAGACTGTGGGTATCTGCCTCTCAGAATTACTTGGGGGTGGATCAGGTTAGAATCCTACCTGGAAAAGGCTAACGGATGCTGGATTTTGTGTCCTTGTTCCTGGCTCTACTTCAGTAGTCTTGAGGTGCAGATCAAACCTGGGTCCAACTGAAGAGAGCTGCCTACCCGGTCTTCCGAGGCAGGTCAAGGTTCCCTTCAGTGCTGACGAGAGGCGGTTAGGACTGCTGGAGGCGACCGCATCTGCAGAGGGAGGAGGACTGTCCTAGAACACAGCCCCTGGACTGTTCTAGACGGCATCACTAGGATGGAGCTGTCTTTTTGCTTATTCGTTTATCTGGACGCAAGATCTCATTGTTTAACCAGACCTAACTCAAACTTACCACACAGCCCAGATTGGCCTTGAATTTTAGATTCTCCTGCCGCAGCCTCCTCAAAGTGGGGTTATAGGTCTGTACCCCCATGCTCAGTAGTGATGCGTCTTGTTAGAGAATACTGTTATGAGTCTGGCAGAGGCAGGCAGATCTCTGTGAGTTCGAGGCCAGCCTGGTCTACACAGTCAGTTCTAGGACAAATAGGACTAGACAGTTTTCTCAAGAGAAATAAAGAAATCGAGCTGGAGCTGGAGGGGGTAGACATCTGTGCCCAGAGGTAGGTGAACTTGACGCTAGCAGTTTGAGATTAGTCTGGGCAACATAGTTAGGCCCCATGTTCAGGAAAAAAATTATTGTAGTGAAACCTGGTTCCTACCCAGCCTCCACTGATAAGTTTTGATTCTGGTCTCCATTACTAGTTTGCTCCAGAGTCTGCTGATCCTATCTCCAGCTCTGGGATGGGCCTTAATTGGCCTAAAATGATTAGGATAAACCTCTTACCTAATCACTGGTTCAGCTAGTTGGCATTTCTTGCCAAGAGGGTGGTTTAGACACTCCTACGATCTGATTTGACTCGAGGTGGATGGGGACGGGACTTCTGGAAAACAATGGCCAAGCTCTTCAGGACGGGCTCCATTGCAGAGGATGTGACACCCCCACCACCACCACACACACCAAGCAGAGCCTTCTGCCTCAGGAAAGGAACTGGGTTTGAGCATTAGGCTGTCATCACAGGAGAAAGGAAGGGGGAATTTTGTGACATCGCTGCTCTATGAAACCCTTAAACACCTCTGGACTCTGTGAGCATGCTAACACATTTTTTTTTTTTTTTATTAAAAGGGGAGAAAGGGGAGAGGGAGGGAGAGAGAGGGAGAGAGAGAGAGAGGGAGAGAGAGAGAGAGAGAGAGAGAGAGAGAGAGAGAACCAGAGAGAGCGCGGCCACGCTGCTAACACATTTTCGACATGTGTTTCTGCTACACGAGAAGCTTCCTGTAGTGAGCCGTGCAAGGCTACAGGTGAAATGCCTGTGAGATCCAGTGGAACTGTGGGAAAGTTCTCCAGCCCAAACCACACAAACCAAGTACTCAGAAGCAGTGTGGTAGAGGGTCTTACAAGACAGGGCAGCTGGTTTAAACCAGTTCTGCCTCTAAGCAGCACAGGGCTTTGGATAAGCTTCTCAGCTGCTCTTGTCCTTGGCTCCTGAGAAGGAACTGCTAGCTCTCTCACATCAAGCATTTCGACAATCGGTGTTTCTTGTGGACTTGGTTTTTATTTTTTTATTTTTGGTTTTTCGAGACAGGGTTTCTCTGTAGCTTTGGAGCCTGTCCTGGAACTAGCTCTTGTAGACCAGGCTGGCCTCGAACTCCCAGAGATCCGCCTGCCTCTGCCTCCCGAGTGCTGGGATTAAAGGCGTGTGCCACCACCGCCCGGCTTGGACTTGGTTTTTAATGATCAGGTCATCACAGTACATTTTCTCCTGTACTTACTGGCAAGGCACACACTACAAATCAGCAGTTATGTTATTTACTAGATGAGTCTAACCTGGCTGGGCGCATTGTGCATGTTTGTGTATAGTCTGGTATGTGGGAGGCTAGGGCAGCGGAAGCTGCAAGGCTGCACATTGACTTAGCGAGACCCTGTCTCAAAGAACAAAATGAACAACAATCTAGAGTTCTATAATGTAGGTAAGATATATAAAACATATTTATTATCATCTTAGCTACATATAGACAACATGTGTTGAGAGAGATACATGCTATCTATACAGATCTAGGGACACAGGCTCACAGATCAGGCTGACCTGAAACTCTATTACGTAAAGAATCATCTCGAACTTATCACCCCCTCCCCTCACATCCAGAGTGCTGGGATTACAGGTGTGAACCACCACACCAGTTTATGCAGGGCTGGGGATCAAACCCAAGTCTCAGTGCCTAGCAGGACGCACTACCAACTGAGCCACCACACAGCTCACGGATGGGATCTCTGGTGGGCTTGCTTTACAATGAAAAGGACTTCCAGGTAATCTTTCTTCTCTTCTTTTTTAAAAGACTTATTTTTTTTATTTTTAATTTGTATGTATGTGTCTGTCTGTCTGTCTCTGTGTGTACATATGAGTGTGGGTGCCCTCAGATCAGAGGCTCTGGATCCCTTGAAGTTGGAGTTACCAGCAGTTGTGAGGCATCCCACGTTGGGTTGTTGGGAAGTGAACTGAAGTCCTCTCCAAGAGCAGCAAAGCTTCTTAACCATGAGCCATCGCCCCGCCACTTCTTTACTCTTTTAAGATCTTTGGAGATTCCTAAGAACTTCTCGATTTGAAGATTTACAAGATTTTCAAAAATAACTGACTGACATTACGTTACAGGTTTACAATTATTTACTTTTCCACAAAATGTTCCACACAATTTTTAAAAGATATAAAAAAAGTTTTGGCATTTAAATAAACATCTTTAAAAAGAAGTTAGACTATAAAGCAGCATGAAATGGTTTTCACTTGTAAAGAGAATTAGGAACCCCCAGAATCCACAAACACTGTGGTGATGTGAGGCTCAAGGCACCACAGGGAGTCAAGGGTGCTAAGTTCCTGCTGTCGTCTTGCACGCGGTGCAACTGGTCTCCTGATGTCTGCAGATCAGAGGCACCACCGTGGACAGCAGAGGGTGAGGTCGGTTGTCCTGACTGGCTTGTCCAGCTGTCCTGTGGTGAAGCCATGAAATTATAGTAACATGCCGGGCGGTGGTGGTGCATGCCTTTAATCCCAGCACTTGGGAGGCAGAGGCAGGCGGATCTCTGTGAGTTCGAGACCAGCCTGGTCTACAGAGCTAGTTCCAGGACAGGCTCCAAAGTCACAGAGAAACTCTGTCTTGATAAACAAAAACAAAAACAAAACAAAACAAAACAAACAAACAAAAAAAGAAATTATAGTAACATATTTCAGGCTGTTTAGTGTGTATGTGTGTGCCTGGCACATACACACACAGGAACCACATGCCTGCAGGTGCCCTCGGAGGTCAGAAAAGAATGTCGGGACAGCCTGAAACTGGAGTTTCAGGGTGAGTACTCTGATGTGGGTGCTGGGGGCCAAGCCCAGGACCCCTGGAAGAGCACCAAGTGCTCGTAACTACTGAGGCATCTCTTCAGCTCCCACAATGAGGGATTTTAGAGCCTATATTAAATGGACAGACTTAAATTTTCTACTTTTATTTTAATCTGATTTATGTGTGTGTGTGTGTATTCCACTCCCTATGTTTGGACACATATGTTTTCTTATTTAGCCACCTCTGTGTTGTTATTTATGTGTGTGATATGTGTGTGTGTGTGTATTCCATTCCCTATGTTTGGACACATATGTTTTCTTATTTAGCCACCTCCGTGTTGTTATTTGTGTGTGTGTGTGTGTGTGTATTCCACCCCCTATGTTTGGACACACATGTTTTCTTATTTAGCCACCTCTGTGTTGTTATTTGTGTGTGTGTGTGTATTCCACCCCCTACGTTTGGACACACACGTTTTCTTATTTAGCCACCTCTGTGTTATTTGTGTGTGTGTGTGTGTGTGTATTCCACCCCCTATGTTTGGACACACGTATGTTTTCTTATTTAGCCACCTCTGTGTTGTTATTTGTGTGTGTGTGTGTGTGTGTGTATTCCATCCCCTATGTTTGGACACACGTATATTTTCTTATTTAGCCACCTCTGTGTTGTTACTGAAACTCCTCAAGGACGTACTTATCATTTCTTGCCTTTATTTTTTTTCAGCTTCCTTTTTCAGTTTCTCCAAGACCTCTTCTGGAGTCGTAGAGGCCAAGAGCTTCACCACCTTTTCCCGAGATTTACCACCCTGAACCAGAAGGAAAAAGACACACTTAGCATCCTAATACTAACAGAAGCAACAGACCTCTGTCCCCTGCAGCATGTCTTCATGGGGTGTCATGGATGGCCCCTCCCAATAGCCTAGTGTGGTGGTTTAAAAGAAAATGGCCCCCAAAGGGAGTGGCGCTATTAGGTGTGTGGCCTTGGAGGAAGTGTGTCCCTGTGGGGGTGGGGTTTTGAGGTCTCTTTTGCTCAAGTTTCACTCGGTGTGACACTCAGTCCACTTCCTGTCACTTTCTGATCAAGGTGTAGTCAGCATCATGTCTCCTTGAACGCTGCCATGCTCCCCATCATGATGATAATGGACTAAAACCTCTGAAACTGTAAGCTACTCACTCAATGAAATGATTTCCTACTCTGTCAGAGTTGCCCTGGTCATGGCGTCTCTTCACAGCAACAGAGACCCTAAGACATCTGGGCACACTCTCCTGGACACTTGTACCTTAAAACAAATTTGTATGACTCTCCAGGGTTTCTTGGCTTTCTACCTCAATTTTTATAATGAAAGTTTGGCATTAAAATTTCAAGATGAATGTTTACAATATTCTAATTTCTTCTTCTTTTCTTTCCAGACAAGGTATCACGTATCAGATTAGTGCAAACTCAATATACAGCCAAGGATGAACTTGACCCCTGATCCTTGTCTGTCTCTCTCAGGGGCTGGGATTACAGGTACATCCCACTATGCCTGGCCAGTATTCTAGTTTCAAGTAATTTGAATTACAAAGGAAAATAATTTAAAAATATTAAGCATGACAATTTAGTATAAACTTTTTATAACACCTAAGTCTAAACAAATTGCTCTTTTCTAAATTGTTACACATTTCTGAAAATTTCAAACAAAAAGCAACCACACATCTAAGTACTATGATTTCACAATCATCTAAAACAACTCTTAAAAAGATTTACTCGAAACATGCCTTTTATAAAACAAAATTTGAGCGGGAATTTATCTGGATGGACTGTGTGTATACACACAGAGAGTGGAAGTGTACCTTAGGCTACTGTCAGATCTGGAGCACTGGCAAAGTCAGACATTATCTGCCACAGGGTGGGGGAGGAAAAGGAAGTGGCCTGTTAGGAGGATTTTTAGGTATAGATTATTAATCATCATTGATTATTAATCAGTGACTTTAAATGGCACCCAGATATGAACTGCAGGGGACATACAGCATGAGACCACATGTAGAACTTTAAGACATGAACTTGACCTCCTCTCTTGCAAACGTCTGGACTCTGTTTCAGCATGACCCCAGAGACGCCAGGGGCCTGCTCCTAAAAATCATTCTCTGATGATTCTGAAGTAAAACCAAGGTATTAACATCATATAAACTGATCTTCACAAGGGCATCCTCTAGTGAGCAGAGCCAGCGTGGGTTCATAATTACTTGGTGAACTTCTTAATGGAGATGACAAACAGAGACCATTTTTCAGTATTTCCATATGGTGATGTCTTGAAGGAAGTGAGCAAGGTTAATCTGACAGTAGGTACAGTGATGAATTTAGAAAGGAGAAAAACGCTGTAAATGAGCAAAATGAAGGACTGTAAGTAGAGAGGGCCCGTCTCAATAAAACAGAGGCAGTGTGGCTGAAAGAGACTATGAAGCTACAGAATTTTGTATTTAAAAGAATATGAGTTTTTAAAATTGGCCTTACAAGACTGGAGAGATGGCTCAGTGGCTAAGAACACTGGCTGCTCTTCCATAGAACCCAGGTTTGATTCCCAACACCCACATGGTGGCCCACAGCCATCTGTAACTCCAGTCCTAGGGGACCTGACATGCTCCTTTGGGCTCTGAGGGCACCAGGGATGCATGTGGTACAGACACACATGCAGTCAAAACAGCCACACACATAAAACTATTTGAAAAACTGGCTTCACAAAAATTATAGGATGTATGAACTATGGTCCGTATGTAATAATTTAGAAGGGAGAGCCCTACCTTATCCAGAACCACGTCACTCTTCCTGAGCTCCAAGACTTTGGACAGATACCGACAGAGCTCCGCATTCGCTTCTCCCTCGGATGGAGGGGCTGCGATCGCCACGCCAACAGCCTCGGTGGTCAGATCTGGAAAGAAATGGCATCAACTTCACCCTTAAGGAGATCTTTCCCTCCATGGAGCCAGGAACTGTCCAACAGTTTGATTTACCCGGCACAGGCTTTCGGTTAATAACTGCTGAGCTAAGTCCAGTCTCCTGCGCACAAACAAGGACTGGACTGAACGGTTAAACGAATACGTCAGGGTGTAAATAGGTCAGTTACAGAGCACACACCCACAAAAGAGAAAACCCTAACTGGACAGGCCCAGAGTCCTAGGGAGTACCCTGGATTTAGGCACCTAGAAACTGCGTTTGAACAGCAAGAGCTCTAACGTCACTGAGGGAGTGCAGGGATGAGGCGGCACCCTAGATGGCACAGGCTTCAGGGTGTCACATAAGGGAAAGCCAAGCACTAGGCCAGGTTCCTCTCTCTTGTGATACGTATTTTAAATGCTTCCAACATGCCAGGCACTTAGCACTTATCTCACGGTTACACTACCTGGAAGAGCATACAAGCTTTCCCAAAGGGCTTCCCCATAACTTGGTACCACTATTACCCCCATTTTACAGGTGAGGCAACTGAAGTCAAGCATGCGCCCTGTAGCCTTCACAGTTCTTAGGAGAAAAAGCTCTGACTGGAAGCAGCCTGCAAATGTGCTTGAGCTGGTCCCGCACCTGGGGCCACTCAGCCGTGCCCGTACACTTGCGCCCTGGGTAACAACACATCTATATGTCCCACAGGAACGAGACAGTAGAGTGGCTCTTCCGTTATCTCTCAGAAGCTCAGTTTTTCATCTTAGCATCTTTGAAATCAAGCCATGTCTTATAGGAGATAGAAGAGTTTAGTTGGTCTGATTTTTAAAAATGTACATAGACACTCATGTACCTCATAGTTGATTCCATGTTAGATTTGGCTTAGGAAATACTGACCAAAAAGTTGGGCTTGGGGCACAAACCTATAATCCTTCCAAAGCTGAGGCAGAAGGTAAGTTCGAGCCTAGTATAGGCTACATAGCAATGAAAGAAAGGAGGGGGGGGAGAAAGAAGGAAGAAAGTAAGAAGAAGGAGGGAAGGAGGGAAGGAAGGAGGAAGGAAGGAAGGAGGAAGGAAGGAAGGAAGGAAGGAAGGAAGGAAGGAAGGAAGGAAGGAAGGAAGGAAAACTGGCCAAAGTATGGTTAACAGATACAAGATAACAAGGCCATTAGCACAAACCAGACCTATCTAGCACTTTGGTTTTGGTGTAGTATTTTCTTTTCTTTTTAAGATTTTATTTATTTATTATGTATAGTGTTCTGCTTGCATGTCTGCCTGCAGGCCAGAAAAGGGCACCAGATCTCATTACAGATGGTTGTGAGCTACCACGCGGTTGCTGGGAATTGAACTCAGGACCTCGGGAAGAGCAGCCAGTGCTCTTAACCTCTGGGCCACCTCTTCAGCCCCTTGGTGTAGTATTTTCAAAATATAAAAATAATTTGGTATACAAAGCTTTATCTTGAAAATAAATACTTTTCAAGATAATTCGGTTCAAACTTTAACTCTGCATAGGAATCAGCCAGGGGTCTCGGAGTTCAGGATGTCTCCCACTTTCCAGGTTAATATTCATCAACACTAAACCAAGGCATTGCTCCTCTCTGTCGGTGTCTAGGCTACACATCTGTTTGCTTTGTTGTTTAGAGACGGGGTCTTGTTTGTACTGATGGACCTCAAACTCAAGATCTCCCTGCCTCAGTTCCTAAATATCCGTGACTTACTGGTACTCGATGTAACCAGGTCATCTCCACAGCACCACAGTTTTGAAAAGGAAGAGATACAATGGTTTCCATTTAACTTGGTATTAAATATTGCACATCCGTTTCAAATACCTCTGCGTGAGAATATAGGGTTTTAAATAGAGCAGCTCTAAAGCGTTATCTAAAAATACCATTTATAGCCACAGGCCAGGCTACCAGCTAGTGAGGCAGAGAAGGTGAAGTGACAGCCTGGCCCACGCAGGAATCCCATCAGTGCTCAGATGTACCTGTCACAGCATTTTGTTTAGAGCCGGGTTTGGCATGGATGGCGATGGTGACACAGCCTTTAGGATCGGTTGCCACAGGCCCTGCAGGAGGAAGTGGTGTCTCTGGTTCCTTGGTTTGGTTTCTACCCTGAAATGACACACACAAGTTTACAGGTTACGAGACATTTCATCGCACTTTTTTTTCTCTTGACCCATTACTGCCCCTCACCTTCACTAAACCAGGCTTCCCATTCAGCAGCCAGCCGCCCCCCCCCCCCCCCCCCCCCCCCCCCCGGCCCACATCCATCCCTCAAGGTCCCTGTCAGCCTCCCACCAGTCCAGTGTTTGTACGGCCTGGGAAGGCCTGACTCTGGCCTCCACACCTTTATGCTGCTTTCTCTTGTTAGTTTCAACTAATTCACTTTCTCCTCAAGTAGAGCCTATTATTTACCATTTACTCGGTGTAGCCTAAAGCTGGAAGTGCACGCGCCCACGCACGCGTGCACCCTGTTCGGATCTCATTCTGGCTACCTTAGAGCTTGTTACTATAGGCTGCTGTATAGTTCCTATTCCTCGTAGAGCCATTTATTAGTCATATTTATATCCAATGCACCCTAAAGCTCAGAGTGGGTGAGAGGGTGAGGGGTGGGTTGCAGAAAGAATAATAATGACTGGCACTTAAACGCCATGGTAAGAACATTTTATTCATAAATTCCATGGCAGTATGCAGACAGTGGGTATGAAGAGATACTCCCTTGACCTCAAGGAGCAGGGACCACAGCGCGAGAGAACCATAATAAAGCACATAATTGTGCTAACTGCATCAATGAAGTACACATCCACAGTGAGTTTCTGCATGGAGAAAGGCACCCAGGGCTGGGGAGCTGGGGAAGGTGTCAGCAGGTGGCAGTGCCTGAGCTGGGTCACAGAAAGGAGTAGGAGTTGGAGTTGAGGAAGGAAGATGTCAGGGGAGGGGATGCCGCCTCCACGAACATTAGGAGGCAGAACGCAGTCTGCCGGGAAGTGCAACCCTCGAAGTGCGGGAGCGTGGCCAGGGGTCCTCAGGCGGGCTAATGTGCGGTCCAGAAGGTTCGGACCTGGACCCGAGTGACAAGGTGTCACGGAGGTCTTCCACCCGCCAGGCGCCGCTTCTAGTCCCTGCCGGTGTAGCCCCGTGTCCCACCCTCTCCACACCACGGGACTTGCCACTGGCCTTGCTCGTCGCGCCGGCTTTCTTAGGCATCGTGGAACCAGACAGGAGTCTAGCGGGAGCCGAAGAGCCGCGACCCAACGCCAGCTGCAGCATCCCAAGCCCGCCGGAGCCGCGAAGAGCCCCCGAGCGGAGCGGCGGAAGAGTCCTCTGCGCCTGCGCACGTCGCGGGCGGAAGCAGCGTGCGCGCCGTGCCCTCATCTGAGAGCGACACCTTGCGCCCGGGTTCCGTTCTTTTGGAACCTGCCTGCCAGGGGTGTGATCACGTGTAGAGCCATCTTTGTCCTTAGGAGTTGATGACAAGAGCAGCCAGCCTCAGCGCTAGTATTCCCCACGCGGCATCGTGGTCATTCGCACAGCGCAGTGCGAAAGGAGGAGATTTACAATGGGAAATGGAATAGGACGGCTCGCGAGAGTGGAGCAGAGGCCAGTCGACTGCTGAAGTCAGGGACTGGCCTTGCTTAGTTAGGGTAGGATGTGTGGACAAGAGACACCCAGAGGTAGGAAGATATCTGCCACCTAAATGGGAGATAGTAACAAGTGGGATGGAGCGTGAGTGCTGAACACAGCCATTGAAGAATGGAGCATCTCAGTTCACCTCACAGACACAGCAGTCCCATAGGACAAGGGTGTGTGTGATGTGCTCATGAGAGGAAAGGGGCTGAAAGGCTAGGGACAGCAAGCTTGAAGGCTCAGCAGGGATCCATGTGTTTAACCACACCACATCTATTTTTTTTTTAAAAAAAATTAATTACAATCGAGACACATGAAATCCCCTGGACACTTGACAGCTTCTCCGATCTAGCAGGTTTTCATCCAAGTCATTGTTGGTAACTAGAACGATAAAGACTGTGGCCATGGCAGAGCCTGGGCCACGGACCTGAAAGGCCCTACAGGCCACAGCCAAGGGCCAGAGGGGCGTTGACTGCAGGGCTGTGGGGCAAACTATCAGTAGACTCTTCTGCAGCTGAGCTGATAGAGACATCAGCACTCACTCTAGTAGGACCACTCTCCATGGGCCAATGGGGTCCCTTTCACTCAAACCACATCAGGCACCTGCTGTACCTCTCAACTGTGCCCGCCCCGTTCTGTAAGCACTGGTTAAAATTAAAAGTGCTTGGGCTGGAGAGATGGCTCAGAGGATAAGAGCATTGCCTGCTCTTCCAAAGGTCCTGAGTTCAATTCCCAGCAACCACATGGTGGCTCACAACCATCTGTAATGAGGTCTGGTGCCCTCTTCTGGCCTGCAGGCATATACACAGACAGACTATTGTATACATAATAAATAAATAAATATTAAAAAATAATAATAAAAAAATAAAATTAAAAGTGCTTAAGAGCTAACCTGTAATTAACTAGAACCTTTGTATAAAGCGTCTCACATTCAGCTCTTAGAGAGAAAGACACATGACAAAAGATAGGTAAACAAAAAGGATAAATTTATTTTAAAGATTCCAGGTGATGTCCCAATGTCAGTGAGTGGTTCCGTTTCTTGTAGCTTCCATCAGCCACATCCCTTTACAGTTGTTCATAAGAAGCAAGGCACGTGAGTGCCCCAGAGTCAGAAGCACTAGCTACCTCTGCACGCACCACTTGGTAAGGAAGAAGTACTCCCCACCGCTACTAGTCTTTGCTAAACTTCGGTTAAGCAGAAGCACACATTCCATGGGTATTCCAGCTAACTGAGGCTGGCAACATGAGATCACGGTACCAGGGCAAACAGAAAACAGTGCCCTTTCTTCAGCAACTCCAAGAGGCCCTGGCCACCAGCACATCATCTCCCTGCCCTCTTGAAAATACAAAATAGTACTTTTGGTGAGATCTTTTATATCCTACTTAGAAAAAATTCTTAAGTTGATACTTGGAAGAATTTTTATTTTTAACAATTTTCCACAACTACTGATAGACTGGTACACCTTAAGCTTTATTTACACAAGGTTAATTTTTTGTAAGATAATCATTTTCAAGGGGAAAATGTTATCTCACTTATATTTTAAAAATCTGCTTTATAAAAATGTAGAAATGTCACTCTGCCAGACATCCTACTGACCCGCTCTTGCGATAGATGCGCCAGCCACATCAGGAGGTCACAATTATCAAGCATGTTGCTTCTTGGCTAGAACTATGTAGCTGACAAAAAGCCTCCTTCCTTTTCAGCAGGAGTGACTGGCTGGACAGCTTCATGGTGTCAAAGCAGCTGTGAGGGGCTTAGCGCTCTATCCCCGTTGCTGCTGGTGCAGGTGCTCTCCACTGGCACCTCCATCTTCTCTCGGTCATCTAGGAGTCACTGGCAGCCCAGTGACAGGCAGAGCAGGATGGGAGTGACAAAGAATCCACTTAGATCATCCCTGTGATCTGTTTGCAACAATTATTGTCACTGTGTACAAGCTCCACTTACAGTTGTAAACAATGCTATGCAATACACTACTATGCTATTACAAAACACCTTTCTATAAATACACTCAAAGTTTTCTTGGGTGTTTTTTAGTCTCACTTTTAGCATTATTCCAAATGCTAACAACCAAATATTTCAAAACCCCAAATATAAAGTCAGCTTTCTTAATTTTCTAAAATTAGTTATTTGAGTTAAAAAGAATTCTGTAGGAATACTGACCCATTTCACCTAACTTTCAAAATAGTAAAAACAAAAGCTTTAAAAAAAGCGAAAATACCCACATCTGCTACATAAGACAAAAATCTTTCAGTTCCCAAACTACTGAAAGATCACGAGTCAGTGGAGCTATGAATCACACAAAACGAAGTGGAAAGACTGAGCTTTTCACACAAACCTGGTTCTCTTTGCCCCAAGGGTTAGAAGAAAGTGGAAAATCTGCCTTTGAATCATGCAGAGATTTAAATAAACTTTTTTACTTCCTCTAAGAAACTAAAATGTCTCTTATTCTGTAATTATAAATACTCATGACACTCAACTATTTGTGGCCAGTTGTTTATGCTTTGTGATTAGACTGAATGGTCATTAACACTAATTATGTATAAAATATTATTTCCGGTATTTGTCCATCTTCTATTGAAGTGCCATTATTATTGCCAGGGGAGCTGAAAAATAAAAAAACAGTCTTGCTTGCAGCAGGGGTCTCATGTACCACTTTCTTCAGTCCTTTTGTGCCATAGTGAGAATCTGGACCCTAAATGAGAAGCGATGGTTTAGTGACTGTCATCTAGGAAGCGCTCACTGCGTTCTGCCCTAGTCACTACAGATTCCGTATAAAATTTCATTCAGTCATTCAATGAAATATCGAGTTTTTGCTTAAAAACAATTTAAAAAAAATTTAAAGTTCAATTTCTTTAAACAAAGGGGCAGTCCTTAGGAAGACCTCTTTTCTCGGAATAGTGTAGTGCTGGACAGCACTTAAAGCCGTCGAGTGTCTTCGCTCCGCTTTCCCCTCCCCGTTTCTAAGAGGCTCCCCTACCAGGGGCTCTGTAAAGCATAAAAGGCAGGAGCCACAGAGTCCGGGAGGCTCTTACCTTGAGGGTTGCGCACGCCGTGTAGCACACATTGGGCAGAATCTCTATAGGTTCTTTGAACATGACCCTGAATGTGTTGGCGGTGCCGTCACAACTGAATCCAGTATCATTCTGTCCCAGGGTTTGTTTTTTCTCATATTCAATGATCTGTGGTTTAAAAGAGAAGTGACATCTAAGTTAAACTGTAACAGCCTTGCAGAAAGAATGGGAGCTTTAGAAGCTGCAGCCCAGACTGTACACTTTCCATGTTCTAATTTTTCTCCACTTATCTCTAATTATCAGATGCCTTTTTAAAGCATCCGATGGTCAGAAAACAGCTCTTTAACTCATGCATCTCAGGCGGGGGGGTGGGGGGGAGGCATCAAGCAGCGGGGGCTTGGCTGCAGAAGAGAGGCTCCATACAAGACACAGTTTGGTGTGTGAACTTTAGAATGTGGACTTGAGCAGGGCACAGCAGTGCACGCCTTTAATCTCAGCACTTGGGAGGCTGTGTTTGAGGCCAGCCTGGTCTACAAAGCAAGTTCCATGGCAGCCAGGATTGTACAGAGAAACCCTATCTGCGGAGGAGTGGAGATGTGAACTTGAGATATTGGAGGGGAAAAAAAAAATCTTTCTCCTTGTTTAGCCCATGTTTTATTCTTAGGATAATTTTTCAACATTTTCAGCCTCAGTATTTACTGAAATTAAAATGCCCCTAAATGTACTGCCATGTCTGTGAATAATTTAAATTAGCTCTATATTATTAGTTCTAAGCGATATGCGAGACATCATGGGAACCCTCCAGGAGAGTCAGCCAATAGAGGAAATGAAATATGCAGGCAGTGCCAGTTCAGATGATAAAGAAGCTGGACGGAGAGGAAACCACTTCATGGAGGACGGCTTGAAAAGCTCAAGGAAGAGCTTACCAATTATTAGGAGGACTTCCATACATGGGACAGTGCCCCAAGCCTGTCTAGAAACAGTACTAAAATAGGCAAAAGCCATCTAAAGCTAAGGTCCTCTGCAGGAGAGGAGAAGGAAGAGTACCAGGTGTAGCTAGGCACTGGCTACACACATGTGTACAGTCTGTGACAACTAAGCCATATGTGTGATTTACTAATATAACTCATCCAGCCTCCCTTTAAACACAAGGTCTCACTATGTAGCCCTGACTGGCCTGGAACACTCCAAGACTGGAATTAAAGGTGTGCACCCCATGCTCAGTGAATATACCTTTCAAGTATCTATTAGCTCAATAAAAGGTTGGAACTATACAATTAAAATCTCTAGAAAATACCACTACACTACAACAAGGTGCCATTATTAGCGTATGAATGTAGTTTCAACACCTTCTTGTATCAATTACCATCAATTTATATACCTATAATATTTTATTTGTTTTAATAAATAAAGCTTGCCTGAAGATCAGAGTGCTAAACTTCTAGAGGGCAGGGAGTGGTGGCACACACCTTTAATTCCAGGACTCAAGGCCACTCTGGACTATACAAGATTGAATTGTCTAAAAGGAGAAACAGAGCTCACACAAAGGCGTTCCGGGCACTCAGGAGTCACACGCCTTTAATCTCAGCATTAGGGAGGTGGAGACAGGAGCTCTATGGCTAGGCAGAGAGAGGTTTATAAGGCAGCTGAGGTTTGGTAGAGAGCATTGCAGTCTGCAGTCACACCGAGGATAGGATCGCCCCTTTGAGCCTTGGTAGAGGTAAAAACTCTCTAGTGGCTTGGCTGCTTTGCTTTTCTGATCATCAGCTTGAACCCCAATATCTGTCTCTGGGTTTTTATTATTTGTGCTCCACATACTTGTTGCTTCAATACTGCTGTCCCATGGGGTTTGCAGAGCTGAGACTGAAGGGGGTGGGGTGGGTCTTTGGGTGATATAACTGCTATAGTCCCAAGGATCTATCTTTCCTTAATGGTGGTCCATGTAGCTAGTGGCAGTGGAGACACGGATCAACTTTCAAAAATGTTTCAAGTTATCAAACCCTTCTTCTACCACACAAGTCTCCGGTATTTCCATCTGAGCCAAAGTACTGTCTTGAGACATGCAAGGCTCTTATTGAGGGGGAAGGGTAAAGTGGATCTCAAAAATAAATCAAGGCCAGGCAGTGGTGGCGCACGCCTTTAATCCCAGCACTCAGGAGGCAGAGGCAGGCGGATCTCTGTGAGTTCGAGACCAGCCCGGTCTACAAGAGCTAGTTCCAGGACAGGCTCCAAAACCACAGAGAAACCCTGTCTCGAAAAAAAAAAAATCAAAACAACCAGGCACATAAAGATGAACTTTCACATTTTAAAAAAGAAGCCACCTCTGTCTGCTACACTAGACTGTCCTTTCTATGTGACAAGTTTCTGGGATGATGACCCAGCACAGGTACTAAGAAAAGCTCTCAAGACTGGAAAGATGCCCCTGCAGAGGACTAGGTTCAGGTTCCAGCACCCACATGGCAGCTCACAACTGTCTAACACTGGTTTCCAGGAGAGCCAATGCCTCCTCTGTATCTTGCATATACAGGACATACATACCCTCAGGTGTATGCACACAAAATAAAATAAAGAAAGAAAACGTCCTCTAGATGGTTCTAGTAAAACTGAAAGTACTAGGGAAATGGCTTTAGTGCTGGGCAGGGCACCTGCTGCACAAGGGAAGCTCTGAGTTAAGACCCCTAGCCTCCATGAAGGCTGGTGCAATAGCGTGCATCTGTAACCCCAGAGATGGCTCACAGGACAGTCAGCCTAGTTAAATTAGTGGGCTCTAGGTGAAGTGAGAGACTGTCTCAAATAAGAGGCCAGAGAGTGCTAGGGGTGGTGGTGCATGCTTTAATCCCAGGATTTGGGAGGCACAAACACATGGATTTCTTTAAGTTCAAAGGTCAGCCTGGCGTACAGAGCTAGTTCTAGGACAGCCAGGACTACACAGAGAAACCCTGTCTAGAAACGAAACAAAAGAAGCAAGAAGATAGAGAGTGATCCTGGAATTATTTCCAACTTCAACCTCTGGCCTTTATGTACACTACACCCACCTGCACAGACCAGCTTATATGTGTACCTACCACTACCCCCCACGCACACACTAACTTCAAGGAAACATTCACTTAGAGGATTTGGCATTATGGTATGTTAGGAACCATATCTCAGCTGGTAGACATGGTATTAGGAGAAGTTCCCCGGAAAAATGAGGCTTTACTACAGCGGTTAAAATGGCTCTTGTCACTAGGTAACATAACTGGTTAGGTGGACTTTGGATGGACTTCATGGAGGGTAACTAAACATTTTTAAATAGTGGTCAACACTCAGATGAAACTTCAAGATATTTCACACGAAAATCCATCAATTCCGTCTCCTTATTTTTAGACACTTGTATCCAGACAGGAACTATTTAATGGCAAGGACTAAGTAGTGGCTGCCTTTTAAAACAAATAAAAGAAGCTGGACAGTAAGGAGCAGAACTGAAATATTCATAACAGGGATGGGGAGTACCTGTATGTTCACTTGATAATCCGTAGGCCCATGAATAGATCCATACAAACCAAATCCAACTACAGAGATTCTTCTGTTTACTGTGAACCTGCGAGAAAAGATCCCATTACAAAATAACACAAAAAATTCTCTAAGTGTTCATATTTTGAAGATTATAGCTTTTTAAAAGTGGTATCTGGATTTTAGCTACAAAAAGAAAATCATCATAAAAGACATTTTTGAAAATGTCATCTTCACTGCCCACAAATCCTAATGTGAACCGAAGAGGCCCTCAAGCAGGATTTGTTCTGTACAGTCAGAGGATTGTAACCTGAACACCTGCTCTCATTACAGTGGCTGGCTCTGTGCTGCATTCATCCAAATCTCCCTCGTGACCATTCCAGTCATTAAGATCAAAGTCCCAAACCTGGACTCTGTCAGTGAATACTTACCAAGGGCCTAGCATATTTAGTCTGTGTGGCTGGTCAGGAAACAATGGTGAACAAGGCACAGTTTCCGTCTCTGCCATATGGGAGACAGTGATAAACAAGAAGAGAGGGACAAATACTAACTCTATATTGTAGAAAGAGCGGTAAATGCACTAAGCTAACTGCTGGTGGTAGATGGGTGGAGACAGGTACCAACTCACAGTGGTGGATTTGGATAAAGGCTCCGGAAAATAATTAGCAAGTCTAGTTTAGTCACAATAGTCAAGAAATACTGATCTATCTATCTTACTTCATTTACTGTATGTGTAAAAAAAATATTCCCTACAAAGCAACTGAAAAGACTGTATTACACACAATGACTACAGGTAACCTGTACCTCAGCATCTGCAGTCCCTATCACTATCACTACTCCTGGCACACCACGATAGTTTCCTGAGTACTTGCACATGCACTGAGCCCACAGCTCCACTGCTTACGATAACTCCTCTCCTTTAAACAGCACAGCAGCCCTACATATTAGTCAACTACCTAATCTTACTCTCCCCAGTTTCTGTAGTCAGTGAAACAAGCTCTAGCCAGGCATGGCTGCAACAACTTTCACGTTGAGGTTACCAGGAAGTCAAAGCAGGAGGAAACCTTGTGCTAGCTAGCAAGATCAAGACCATCCAGAGTGGGAGAAAGAAGGTGCTGGGAACACAAAGGTCATGCATAGGCTGTTGTGCTCACAGAGCACTAGGGAATATTCATTCAAGGTTGTCTTTTCAAGGAAAAAGATGTATAACCTGTTTTCTGCCCAGAAGGCTGGGATTAGAGGTGGCTATTAGCCTAGGTGATCCATGCACTATCTGCAGGACCTCGACATAGCAAGCTCCCACAAGCAGAACTGGAGACATTTAATACTCTAGGTGACCTTTGTATTATTACTATGAGAAGGGGCTCCTCCAAGCTGCCACAACTAGGACTGAAGGTGGCTAATAACCCAGATGACCTCTGCCCTAGCTACATGACCTAGATCACACCTCCATAGGCCCTTAAGATAACTCATGTAGCCTAACTATCGAACCCATCTTCATGGGAAGAAGTGACATGTACTTGGATAATCTAGGCTATTTGCAGTTCTTCATTATATGATAATATATGATTCATAGCAAAACTGTTTCATAGCTTCCATCATTTCCTTAGACTCAATTCCCAGGAGCACTGCTGAGGAAAACCACTCTCAAGCTTTACGATATTTGTCAAACCGCTTCAGAGAATCCCCCATTTGTCATTTATCTTTAAACTTCATGGTTTGGGACATAAAATTCTTTATCAAACAATGATCTGTTCTAGGCTGAAAGGCCCCATCATCCTCATCTGTTGTAGTATGTTCAAAGTTTTGTTTTTGTTTAATGTTAAAACTTTAATTTATATAAATACTGCATGGGATCAGTAAGGATCCAACTCCAGTGGCCAATCCTTCCCTCTTTTATTCCATTCTAAATGCTCACCTGGCCTCATGGCTCTGACCTCTATAGTGTGGTCCACATCTCACTCCTTATAGACTCAGTGTTCTTTTTCGTATTTGAGCTGCTCCTCCCTTTGGTAAAATAGAATTTATTCTTCCAGATTAACTTTATATTCTCTGAGGCCACTCCTCTACCAAAAACATGGGACTTCTGAAAGAAACTTTCTAGCATACGCAATTTAAGAGGCTAATTCATCCTTACTAAAGTGTGATTCCAGGCAAAGTTCTCTAGATCCCACAGAACTATTTGCTGACCATTTTGGAGTTTAATCCTACTCTTATAGTAATGTTCGACATAATAATTATAACTACAATATATATACTATAATATAGTAAATATATAACTACAATATAGTAAAATATGTACTTAAAATGTTATTTACTCAATATATATCTCATTGTTTTACATTTAAAATCTTGGGTTTCTTATTGTGGTAATACACATACAAACTATACACGTTAGTCATTAAGTGCACAGTAAGTGGCATTAAGTATATTTACGTCACTGTACACTGTGACCACTGTTTATTTCTGTAACTGAGGGCTTTTAACAGGGTTTATAATAATGGTAAGAATAATCTCAAATTCACATTTTAAAGCAGCAATTATTCTCTTATTTGTTCCAATAGGCTTTTTGTTAGGTTCTCTTCACCCTAAGGTTCAGGTACAAGGAGCCAGTGACACTACAATTCCTGTGATGTACAGAACAGAACCAAGACTCCCAGAATTCATGAAACGAAAACTTTCTGTTGTGACTGTAATCATATTTTATTTACAAGCCAAAGATATTTTAGTGATTTCCATAAACGGCAAGTACCATAAAAATAAATAAAACTTATGCATTTATTGTTGCCATTGGTAATTATACAAATATTCACACACACACACACAAAACTTATACCCAAACATGCGTAGTCACATGTGAAGACACAGACACTCCTATCTACCTTCCACTTAAATCACATGAATGACACACCCTACACTGTTATCTTCATTTTACAAAAGAGCAATTGGGAGTTCAGGCATCCGGTGCCTTGACCAAGGCTGCCCTACTAAGAGCTGCTGCACCTGGACAAACCCTTGAGATTCAGCCCAGAGCAGTCTCCTGCACTGCACACACTGTCCTTTCCCAGTCCAGCTCCGTAGGAAAGCTGAGCTTCAGCTTGCTTGGGAGCATGCAAATAAAGTCTCTGGCAGAAAAGGACTGAAAAATCTAAGCAAAGATTTTAGAACTGAACAGCTTTCAGACAGTAGGTGAGTTCAGATATGGAGATATGATACAGAGAAGTGACTCAACTTTGTCAACTTCTGGAACGTAAGGCATTAACATGTGCATGCTTGTAGCCAACACACGTAGAGCGCATACACACGGAGCTGTACATTTGGGTTTGCCTGCCAGTGTCCTCCCAAAAGTTTGTGTACCGGAGTATGAACCTTCCTGTCCACTTCATTATTTTACCCTAAACGTTTATTATCAGCTGTATTACAGATAGACCATTTATCACTTAAGCATGACAATATGAATCATTTCAAGTCAGTAAAGGAAGAAGAACAAAACATTTCCCTGGCAGTGGTGGCGCATGCCTTTATCCCAGCACTCAGGAGGCAGAGAAAGATGGATCTCTGTGAGTTTGGGGCTAGCCTGGCCCACAGAGTGAGTTCCAGGACAGCAAAGACTTGTTACACAGAGATGCCCTGTCTTAGGGAAAAAAATAAATAAAAAATTATATGTATATATATATGGTGTGTGTATATATAAAATAAATATTTTACATTATGTATTTATATATTATAGAAAAACTGAGTTTCCTAGAGCTATGTACTAAGGTACATCCAGAATTAATGGAAAAGGCCTCTCCTTTCTGATTATATAGGGCTCTAATTTATGACTGCATCGATGACTGCTTTGCTAGGAGAAACCTAGCAAAGGTGGGTATCTCTAGCTAGAGTTTTAATTCTTAATTTCTCTTCAGTGGTCAATCATTGTTAGTGAAATGTTTTCTATACTTAATCTATTAATAGTTATCAGCATGTACAAAGGTAAAATTTTATCAGTGGCACCCCTACCACCTCCGGAGTCTTGCTGTCTATAGGAACCACTGTTTGCTTTAGTCTCGCACAGTGAAGAGCTATATTAACAGATCACCGAGCTACTTCTTCACTCTCCAAATATACCCTATCTGTTCTCATAGCGCCGTCCTGTCAGGGCAGAGCGGGCTGTAGAATTTCCTCTACACCCTATGGTGAGGTGGTCCAGACTACGTGTCTCATTCAACTCTTATCTCAATGTTGCTTCCTTTAGGAGCTAACCACATGGTATTTCCTTCTCTCAGTGCTCCAGGAACCTCTGTTCCTTGGAGGTCTGATACAAACTCACCTGTGAGCTTTGTGAATGGACAGCTCTCTGACACCTTAACTCCTCCCAGGTAATTGGTCTACTCAGGCTTTCTTCTCCGGTCAATTCTGATAATTTATATTTGCCTATAAAATGATCCATTCCATCAAGATGTTCAATTTATCAGCACAGAGTAAACCCAGAATTAAAGTAAAAATTTTAGCATATGATAGTCACATTTTGATTTCTGAATAGGAATCTGAAGAATTGCTTCTTCTAGGACGGTTTGTCCTATTGATCTTTTAAGGAAAACAGATTATGTATTCATCAGTTTTAACTCACTCCGTTCTTCATTTGCCTATTTAATTTCTCTAGTGCTGTTTCTATATCCATTTTCTATTTACTCTGATTAAACACTTAAATCACTTGCTCCTACTCTTATTTGCTAAAAGCAGTTATTTCTTTGTGTGCAGCTTTGGTCTCATCCTGTATTAAGCAAACTATAGAATGAAATATTGGCTAGCTGCCTCTCACACGATGAGGCGGCTAAAGGCTAAGCACTAACTGCCGCCCTCCGCACGTGCCCAGCCCACGCCCGGCAGATACCTGATCCTGTCGCTTGTCCCACTGTAGCCCCAGCGGCTCTCTACTTGCTGGAATCTATTGATGCAGCACTCCTTTCCTCGGAGGCAGCACCGTGGTCGATCAATGTATTCTACTCGGGGTTTAGGGTTGACGGTAAAATGAAGAAAGAGGTTTACCACTTCACGGTCTGACAAAATTCCAGACTGAGCAGGACCTGCAGAGTTACAAAATAAACTTAGCATATAAAATTTTAGCATACATTTGAAGTTTTGATCAATCTTTTCAAAACTAACCTGAAAGAATGTGTTAAGATATGTGAAGACTTAGATGGAGCTCCCCATAACAGAAAGCATTTTCTGTCTTCTCTTGAGTACCGCTGACTTCCATCTAACAGAAGGAGCATGCTCTCTGTGGGACCCTCCACCTCCCACTTCCTACCTGTCCGACACTAGAATCTCAACAAGGGACATTTCTGCCCACAAAGACAGGGACTAAAGCTTTCTTTCTGGGATACAATAAAAGCAAGCAGAAGGTGAGAACTGTGGTTGGGAAAGTTATGGAAATAGAAAACTACACAGTACAATTTCCTAATTCACTTTTTCTTATTGGAGAAAATGCCAAATACTTTAAACTTACCAGAATTAATAGTGCTCCCTCATAAAAGAGGCCAGGAGATCCCTTGCAAAGCCAGCAGAAACAGGGGAGTAAAAATCTTCAAAATACTAGGAAATTTGGAATAAGAAGCCTACTGACTTTAAAACCCAGAATTTTAAAAAAATTCTGTATGAGAGCCAGGTGTGGTGGCACATCCCGGAACTTGGGATGCAGAGGCAGCTGAATTTCTGTAAGTTCAGGGTCAGCACTCTCTATATAGCAATTTTCCAGTTACAGCAGCTATATAGTGAGACCCTGATTCAAATTAATTAACTAAAGAATCACATATAAAATAACAAAATATATTGGCTTGACATACATGATGCAAGCTTTATTGTAATCTCTGGATAAGAAAAGAGTATAAAGCAATCAGAAAGAGCTGGTGACAGAGAGGGAAGGAGTGAAAGAAGGTACTAAAAAACAGAACTGAACCTACTATGATGAAACAAGAGATGAAGATGGAAATTCCCTCCAGATAAGGGCGAGGAGACGCCTCAGTCTGTAAGGTTGAACCCCAGCACCCATGTAAGAAGTCAGTGATGGTGGGGCATACTTGCAACCCTAGCACGGGGAGGTAAAGCCAGGCAAAGTCCAAGTGAGAGACTGTCTCAAAAAGAAAAGCCATGTAGACAGTTCCTAAGGAAAAACACCCAAGGCTGACTTCTGGCCTCTACATATTTGTGCATAACATCACAATACACACAAACACGCACCTCTTTTTCAGGTTAAAAATGCACGTCAAGCCTATGGAAAGAGAATTTTCCTTAGTTGAAAAGAAAGTCCTCACTGGGTAGTTGCGGCACACCTTTAATCCCCGCACTCAAGAGCGGAAAAGCAGAGGCAGGCAGATCTCTGAGTGCGAAGCCAGCCTAGTCTACAAAGCAAGTGCCAGAGACAGCCAGAGAAAATTTGTCTCAGGGAAGGAGGGGAGAAAAGGGAAAAAAAAAAAGTCTTCAGGTGATGAAGAACATGTAACAGCTTAAAGAAGGTAAAATAGCATGCGTTAAAATTAACAGCAGTAAATCAAAAAATTAATGTCCATTGTGTAAAATCCTATCTCTAATCCATCATCAACAAACTATGAGAAAGCAAAGAAGACACTGTAGAATCCTAGAAGTGCCAGAGAAAAGGTACGTATCCTTTTATAGTATAATAAGAGGTAATAAGAAGACCGGCCAAGGGAAATAACGGAAGCCAAAAGGAAACAGGACTACATCTATGTAACAGATCAATCGCTGCTAAACTGAAGCTGTATTCCTCGAAAACTGAAAGCAGGAAAAGATGTTTACAGACGGACACAGGGAAAGAGTAGCTAAGAGAATCTGACAGCCCCCCTGCTGCTGTAAGAATGTCCAGTGTGACGGACGATCGGATAGAAGCACAGCAATCACCAGAGAGGATGAACTGACAGGATTTAAATGACTACTGATTTTAAGATAACAACATCCATGGGCTTTAAGAGTTAAAACACATGAAATGGCAAGAAACACTGAAGAGGGTTAAGTATCTTTTGTACTGCATGGGGAATTTTAATTTGAAAGTTTTAATTTTTAAGATTTAACTTTAAAATTTCATAAGGAAGCATTTGTATATTATCAAGTAACCCACTAAATAGTAAAAGATACTGATTTCTCTTTAAAATTGCTTAACTTTTCTTACTTTTCACTAGAAATTAGTAAGAGAATGTTTAACAAGCAAATAGAAGAAAACAAAATACTAGAAATCACTTGGTTATTTCTAAAGAAAACGAGGAGAAAGCAAACAAACAAAAACCACCACAAACCAGAGCTGAGTCAAGAACAAACAGCAAGATGATAACTCAAATGTCCCAATGACCTATCACATGTCAATCAAATGTGCCTATTAAATGTAAATCAAATGTACCAATAACCTTTTAAGTATAAATTTAAATCTATCAATGACCTATTAAATGTAAATCAAATATTCCAAGTAAAAGATAATGCTTGTAGAACTGGATACCTTAAAAATACAGTTTACAAGAACATAACTGATATGCAAAGATAATAAAAACCTAATTAAAAGAATGGGAAAATATAGAATACAGGTCTAGAAAAACAAGTTAATAAGTAATAGCACTTAACTACTCTTGTAGAGACCCAGTTTGATTCCCAGCTCCAAGGGGACCCAACACCTTGGCCTCCTTGGGCAGCCACACTCACGCATATACCTCTCTCTCACACACACATACACAATTAAAATAATCAAATTAAATCTTTAGAAAACGTAGAATACAAAAAGCTTTGTAAAAAGATTGTAAAACTACATAAGTGTCAAAGATGTAAAAAAAAAGCTTTACTAGATTTAAAGTGGGATGTATCATAAAGATAAATAAATCTAGTAAAAGTAATTAAATACAAAATTTAATGTACCTAATAATAGAATCTTAAAATATACAAAGAAAAGATTTATTGAACCAAATGGGAACATATTTTCAACCAAAACCAAAAACTTGAACCTATTTCTCTCAGTAACTGACAAGACAAAAGGAGATAGTAAACCGATACAAATTTTGGACACTATTTTTAGAATATTTATTTATTTATTTATTTATTTATTTATTTATTTTTTAGTTTTTTCGAGACAGGGTTTCTCTGTGGTTTTGGAGCCTGTCCTGGAACTAGCTCTTGTAGACCAGGCTGGTCTCGAACTCACAGAGATCCGCCTGCCTCTGCCTCCCGAGTGCTGGGATTAAAGGCGTGCGCCACCACCGCCCGGCTAGAATATTTATTTTGTAGATACAGGATTATTCAAGCTGGTAAACAAGCAGAGAACTCATCAGATTTTCTGTACTCAACAACTCAGAATACATTCATCTTAGTATGTGACTATTTATTAACACTGGACATGCTGGGATATAAAATAAGTCAACAAATTTCTAAGGACTGAGATGACACAGAATTTTCTAGCTATACTGGAATATAAATTTTAAGAGAAAATAAAAATAGAATCCTCAAATACTTGAAAATTAAAACAAATACTATAACCACAGCTCTGAAAAGAAAACTTTACCACAAAATTAAAGTTGGGTTTTTGTTGTTGCTGCTGCTGTAGGTTACACTCAATACTGTGTATTTGCTGGGAAGCACTCCAGGTTTCAGATGAAATAATCCTTTCCCCCCAAGTTGCTTTTGGTCATAGATTTCAATCACAGCTCGGTACGTGAAGAATCAGAATGAACTCAACTCTGCCCTTCCATGTTAGAAGAGCTTTGCTCTTTCATTTTGGATAAACTAGTGCTACGCACACTCATTCTCAACTTAGTTCTACTCTGCTACACTCAACAGAAATATTCATATGGACAAATGACATGTATACGGATGTTCTTTATAATTTCATTATTTCATTCCATGACTGTATTGTCTGCATGTATGTCTGTGTATCATGTGCACCCTGGTGCCCAAAGAGGACAGAAGAGGGCATCATGTCCTTTGGGATCGTAGTCCAGACTGCTGGGAACCACCGTGTGAGTGCTAGTCACACCTGAAATTCAGTATTAAGTCTGTCTCATTTTAATCACAAGCAGCACCCATAAAGGGCAAAAAGATTTGTCCCTATAACCTTAGGAAAGGCAATTAATCTTTTCTAGTTCACTCATCTAAGCTATAAAATGTGGATGCCATCATAAATAGTTCTTATAATTAAATGAAACTATATACAAATACATTTGTTTTGGAACTAGTACTTATTAAGTCATACCTTCTATTTTGCTTTGGAAATAGTTTCAAATTAGTGAAGGTTCAGCCTTACCTGCTGCAAATTCCTCAATTGTCATCAGTGGGAACCGGATTAAGGAAAGAGCTTTTCCAAGAACTTTCTGTTTGTTTCCAAACGTCACAGGCAATTGCTGTCTCTGGCATTCTGCTTCTGCCCAACGTACAATAGCTCCAAAAAGCCGACTTTCTCGAATACTTAATGTGTCTCTTTCTAGAACTGCACAGAGTGTATCTACAGAGAAAATACAGTAAAGAACATTTTGTTCTTAATAACGTATTATTTAAGTTTTTAAAACTCACTAAAAACAAACAAACAAACAAAAAAAAAAAACACAAAACCAAGCTGGGTGGTGGTAGCGCACGCCTTTAATCCCAGCACTTGGGAGGCAGAGGCAGGCAGATCTCTGTTAGTTCGAGGCCAGTCTGGTCTACAAGAGCTAGTTCTAGGACAGGAACCAAAAGGTACAGAGAAACCCTGTCTCAAAAAATCCAAAAAAAAAAAAAAAAAGCAATGCCAACAAAACTACAGATTCGATACAACTATTAATAAAAAGTAGGATTTCCAGGTAAGATGGTGGATTAGCAGCTTCCTCTGTGCTGCCCAGTGATAAAAAGGAGCCAGGGTAAAAACAACCCACTTTTTATAAGAGCCAAAGCAAAAAGAATCAAGACTAAGACGAGACCTTTGCAGAGCAGCAGCCAGGAGTGGCTGCCCCCGGTCCCCACTGACTTGATCAGCAGTATCTGCCAGGGGAGAGCTCTTTCCTATGGACACAGTAGTGAACTGGAGAGTAGATATGGTCAGACGCTGACATGGTGAGCGGTGAGCAGAGAGACAGGCTGTGGGAGTGGGTCAGAAGTGTAGCAGAGGAGTCTCGTGCTGAGAGACTCTCCAGTAAAGCTCTCAAGAACAGCCTGGAGGAAACCCCCTTCCTAGGCCTGCCTGACACAGACAGCAGCAAGAACGCTGCTGAACTTGCTGTCGTCTCCTTGTGCACAACAAAGGTGATTATCACAGGTGGCTGGCCCTCCATATCCTAGGCCTCAACCTCAGGAACCCCAAGCATGGAAAGAACCTCTGCTCCCTCGAACACTAGAGATGGCAAGTTGTAACTAACTGGTGGAGTAGAAATGGAGTCTCTGGAAGAAAAGAAGTCCCCACTAGGCCTCCCCCCAGCCTCCACATGGAACCCCTCCCAGCAAGGAACACCAACCTATGTGAATGACTGAGACTATCAGTCTTCCCCCAACCTGCAGAGACTGCTACAGAAGATATCAGATGGGAAGGAGAAACTACATTCATCCCAACTGGGAACCAGAAATAATCACGGTCCTAATAACCTTCAGTTCCATTTTAGTGCTCAACACTATTCTTTATTTTACCTATATTTGTATTTTTCCACTTTGGTTGTTGGTTTATCACCTTTCTGGTCTGAAAAGGTTTTTATCATTTCTTTTTCTGTACCTACTATGTATTATTTTCTTACTATTTCCCATACCCCTGACCCATATATTTTCCTTCTCAATGATGCGTGATTCTCCTGCTTTTCTCTTTTCTATTACCTCCTCATTTTACAACCTATTCATAATCTTAGCTAAAAAAAATCTACGACTACATTTCCCCCAGTCAATGCCATCACTGTTTCTGAGCCTTCTCAGGATGAACTTCTGTGACAGATTAACATCACGGCTGCTGTCAAGCCAGCTTGTGTTACTTCAATTGGCTTCCCCACTAAATAGAGGTTGGAAACATGAATCCCATGAATATAATTTGCCAGAAAGTCTTAGAAAAGAAACAGAAAGAGTAAGATAAAGGGGAAAATAAAAGGCTGGAAGACTACTCCAACCAACACACAAAAAAGAAAGAAAAAAATATGCGATTACAAGCCCCTATGACACTTTCAAGAGTTCACTATTCCTCAAGCATAGGAAATCAAAGTTGCATGAGATCACTGAAATGCCAGAAAACAATTTCAGATTCCTACTTTTATAAAGCATCAACAAAGGGCAAGGAAGAAGGGTCATCAGTAAAATACTTCTGCAAGCATGGAGACCTGGGTTCAGAGCTCACGGAAAGTGCAAGGTGTGGCAGCATGACTCTGAACCCAGCGCAGGAGTCAGAGACAGGAACTGTCTTGCTGAGTAGCTAGAGTAGCCAGGTAGTGATTTCCAGTTTCAGTGAGAGATCTTGTCTCAAAAAATAAGGTGAACAAATGATTGAGAAACATCAGACATTTATTTCTGGTAGACAGACAGACACACACACACATCAATGGTCACATGGAGACTCAAACAGAAGAATGAGGCAATAAGGGAATTAATTCAGGACCTAACCACAGCACAAAAAGCATCAAAGCAGATGTAATGGTCAGTTATTTGAAGGGAAAAAAATAAAAATTAAAAATTAAAGGGAAAAATTCTGCAAGGAAACTAAGTAGAAATTCTGGGAATGAGTTAACTAAATACAAAGCATTGTGGAAAGCACCTTCAAGAGACACGACAGAGCAAAGAAAAGAATATCAAGAATGGAGGACCACGTGGAGATACATCCCAATTATACAGAAAGAAAAAAGTGAGAATGACCAAAGCTTCCAAGAACTGTAGGATATATTCAACAGGGCAACATAAGCAAACCAATAATATGATGTAACACAAAAGCAGACTTATGGCAGAAATTACATAATTATCTCAACAGACATAGAAAAGGTATTTGGTGTAGGTTTCAAAAGCCCACACCAAGACCCAGCATCTCACCCTACAGATCAGAATGCAGCCCCATGCTCCCTGCCATGACGATAATGAAGTCTCTGCGACTGTAAGCAAGTGCCCAGTTCAATACTTTCTTTTAGAAGAGCTGCCTTGGTCATGGTGTCTCTTCACAGCGATGGAACAGTGACTAAGACAACGTGTGTATATGGTATATGTATGCACGTAAGCATGTATGTATTTTTGAGACAAGTCTCACTAGATAGCCCAGGATGACCTCAAACTTATCATTCTCCTGCCTCTACCTTCTGAGTGCTAGAATTATAGATGTACATCACCCTGTCTACCTATGGCTACTGTACTGAGAAGAGATCTGCTGGAGGCATAAATGGAAGCATCACCAGTTAGAGAGCTGTAGTACAAACCCAGGTCAAGGGTGATGGTAGCCTGAACCAGGACAGAGTGTCAGATTCTAACACGATACAGAGGAAGGACTCAAGGATAACGGCAAATGCAGAGGGATCGGGAGGTATTAGCTGAGATGGGGAAGACTACAGGAAGAACAGGCTTAGGCTGGGAGAAAGAATGAAGTTGAATTTTGGACATATAAAGTTTGAAATCCTGTGTAATATGTATAATGTCAAATCCAAGCCAATGTCAAATGTATAATGTCAAATCCAAGCATAATGTCAAGCCTGTCCCATAGATCCTCATTTAACTCCTTTCCTCTTGTCATAGGCAGACTATTAAAGTAAGGTCAGTCGTTTTTAAGCAACAGCAGCCCAGAAGTACTAAGTTTAGAGGAAAAGAGAGCTTTAAGGCAAGCATGCAATATCGTATGCAAGAATACGATAAGCTGCAGTATAACAAAGAGGAGTCATAAAAAGTAGGCATTCATATTTGAAAAGCAAAGCAATCTTGTCTTATACAAGAGCTTAAAAAATAAGTAAAACACTCCAGAGTCCCTAAATGTATTACTCTAGAGTAAGAGTAAAATACAATGAACATTAATAATCACAAGAATTCAAAATTTGTTTAGGATACATTGTTTAATATAGACTGGTAAAGCAAAGTGTACTTTATCTTTCCCCAAGAACTATTCAAAGGTATATAAACATTTTTTTTTTCATGGAATCCTATTTTCTTTTTTCTTCTTTTTTGGATTTTCGAGACAAGGTTTTTCTGTAGCTTTGGAGCCTGTCCTGGAGCTAGCTCTTGTAGACCATCTGGGATTAAAGGCGTGTGCCACCACTGCCTAGCTAAACTCAGTTTGTTTGCTTTTTTGTTTTTGTTTTTTTTGGGGGGGTTGGTTTCACCGGGTGGTGGTGGCGCACGCTTTAATCCCAGCACTCAGGAGGCAGAGGCAGGCGGATCTCTGTGAGTTTGAGGCCAGCCTGGTCTACAAAGGGAGTTCCAGGACAGCCTCCAAAGCTACAGAGAAACCCTGTCTCGGAAAAAAAAAAAAAAAAAAAAAAATAGGTCCTTGGCCTTAAGCTCAAGTTGTCAAAGTTGGTAGCAAGTATCTTTACCCACCAAGCCATCTCACTGCCCTACATTTTAAATTTAAATTAAAAGCATGCTATATTTATATGTAGCAGAAATCAACTAAAGCACCAAACACAAGTAAGTAAATTATCCAGAAATACATATAAAAATTATTTAAAAAAAACACTTTCTGAAGTCTTTACATTCACACTAAAAGTCAAATTTTGCTTATCGAGGGTGGGTAACATTGAAAGATATTAGTCTTTAGAACAAAGTAGGGGTTCAATAGTATGTTAAAACTTGGTTAGACAAAAATGTCTAAAAATGTCCATGTATTTATTGTCAGGGGTGGTGTCGTGCTATGGAAGCGGATGTGGAGGTCAGAGGAAAACCAGTGGGAGTGGGCTCTTCCTCCCACCGCGTGAGTGCTGGGCACTCGGGTCACCAGCCCAGAAGGTCACTTTACTCACTGAGCCATCTCAAAGTACCCAGGATTTTTTTTTTTTTAACATCAAACTTTTCTTATTTTCATTGTAGCTGAGCAAATTAGTTTGAACTAAGATTCTATAAAGCTTTTCACAATTAAGTGAAAGCTAACATACTTTATTATTTGTTGGATTAAGAATACACAATGAGGGGCTGGAGAGATGACTCAGTGGTTAAGAGCACTTACTGCTCTTCCAGAGGTCCCAGGTTCAATTCCCAGCACCCACAGGGCAGCTCATTACTGTCTGTAATTCCAGTTCCAGGAGACCTGACACCCATGGCAAAACACCAATGAACAAAACATAAAAATAAATTTTTAAAAAATTAAAAAAAAAAAAAACCACAATGACGGGCTGGAGAGAAGACTCAGAGGTCAAGAGCACTGGCTGCTCTTCCAGAGGACTAGGGTTCAGTTCTCATCAACCACATGGCAGCTCACAACTGTCTGTAACTCGAGTTCCTGAGGATCTGAGACCTTCACACAGACATACATGCAAGCAAAACACCTGCATAAAATACAATTAATTTAAAAAAAGGATATATAATGAGGTGGGCACGGTGGCTAACTGCTGTAATCCCAGTGCTCTGAAGGCAGAGGCAGGAGGAGAATCGCCACAAGTTCAAGGCCTGCCTGGACTACAAAGTGAGTTCCAAGATGGCCTGACCTACAGAGTGAGACCCTTGCCTCAAAAAATGAACAGACTATTTAATCTCTTCAACTGAAAAACAGACCCCTGGTCTAATTAATAACTTCAGTTAAAAATAAAGTTAGAATATGATACAGCACATGACACTGTTCTTGGCACAATGTGAACATTTTAATCATTTGTGTGTATATTTGTATGTGTGCATGCACCACAGAGCACAGGTGGGAGTCAGGACACTGTCTGGAAGCTGTTTCTCTGAGTCCACCATACGGGTCCTGGGGCTCAAACTCCAGATATCAGGTTCAGCAGCAAGCACTTTACCACATGAGCTCTCTTGCTGGCCCAAATCTATTTTGTTATATCCATGCAAAAAAGAATCTTATTTCTAAAGTGAGAAACCTAAGACAGCAAACTCTTCCTCTGGAACACATGCTCAAAACTTAGAGAAGAAAAAACTATCCTAAATCCAAGAACTCCTGAACCCAGTGCCTCTTCCTCTCAACTCCTACACTTTCTCTAGAACTCCCAAATTTAACAAGTCCGTGTCTGGCAAATTAGCCTGTGGTATGGAAATAGATAGAGGAACACGTAAGTCCTTGTACTGGCAGGTTTCTACTGGCAAGTGTTAAAAAAATTATAGTTGAGCCTAAGATGATAAAAAACACAACAGAATATGATTCATAAACATAATACAGCAGTGGGTGTTAACAAATCAGCAAGTATTTATGAGGTATCTACTCAGCAAAGTAAGATTCCCAGGCTCTAATGGCATGAAAAACATAAAAACTATTTATAGAACAATTGCCACATGTAAAGCACACATGTAATGCAGGTCATATAATTTCACGAGTTGCTGAAAAACAAAAGGAGCACTTGAGAGACCCTGAACAAGAAACATTTAAGATTAAACAATGCTTCATTAACAAGTCAACAGTGCCCTAGTCCTGGCCTTCAGTAAAATGCAATGCATACATTCTTCCCAAGGCACCTGAGGGATGACCAGGTAAACTGACAATGGATGTTACATCAACTATAAAAGAGAAGTGCACCCAATGTCCTGGAAAAGGGTAGGGTGTCAGACCTTACACAATTCACTGCACTGGTATAAGACGAGCTAAGTGAAAAGGAGCATCCTGGCTTCCTGAGTGAGAACCACCCGAGGTGAAGAGGAAAGACATCCTTATCTGGCAGCTGGTCAGGGTATTAACTCAACACGAACTATGTTCTGCTGTCTTCTGCACTAGAAATACAGTGGTAAACAAGATCAAGTCTAGGAGAGGAAAGCAGACAGCCAACACTTTAAAAAGAAACACACTGGGCGGTGGTGGCACATGCCTTTAATCCCAGCACTTGGAAGGCAGAGGCAGGTGAATCTCTGTAAATCTGTGGCCAGACTTGTCTACAGAGTGAATTCCAGAACAGCCAGGACTACACACAGAGACACTCTGTCTCAAAAAACTGAGAGAGAGAGAGAGAGAGAGAGAGAGAGAGAGAGAGAGAGAGAGAGAGAGAGAGAGAGATATGAATACCTACTTAAGGCTCTCAACTATCAATAAATATGAGAAAATAAATCAGAGTAAAGGAACAGGAATTTTGTTTTGGTATTTGGCTTAATTAGGTAAGTCTGATATGGTCTGTTTCCATTAAGCTTGGCCTGAGAAGCAGGTAGTCATACAAAGATTCAAGGAAAAGGGACTCCAGTCAGAAAGAACAATGAATAAAGGCTTGAAATATAATAAATCCTGCCCAGTGTAATGGAACAGAAACGAACAAGCAGAAGGCCAGAGAATAGTACTGAGTTGAGCTGTTAATCACAATTCTGCTTCCTCGTCTTGGAAGTGACTAGTCTTGCACAGACTAGCTTGTCCTAAACTCAGGTAGATCTTGGGACTGAATTCTGGACAACGAAATAAAGGACAACACAAAGAAACAATTTCAAAGCCAAGTGTTTTAATATATGGTTATTTTCCCTCTCATCTACTTGTAAGATACAGTAAGTTATCAGGCCTCGAGAACTACCTCCTGACGTCACTCTATCAATATGGCCCATTACATGAATGTAAAATGACCTTGCTTTTGAATTTCAGCCAAAATACACTATAGCCAAGTCTAATCTCTCTTGCCTTACACAGGGCTTGATCTGCTAAGCTTTGTAACAAGTTTGAATTATACTCTTACTGCAGTGGAAACAGAAGTAAACAACCTGGTGTTTCTATTTATGAAGATCATTCTGAGCTATCCTAATGAAAAAGAACGTTGGTTTATACTAGGCAGTAGCAGCAGATAAGAAACAGTCAAATGTAGGATTTGTTTTGAACATAGAATCATGGGTACTTAGTGGTGAGATTGTATGTGGGGCACAAATGAAAAAGAATAATCAAGATTAAGTTTAAGCTTGAGCAATCGGGTCTAAAAATATATTAGACTGAGGAGCATTTCCTGCTGTGACTAAGAGCATCAGACTTCTTGGGGAATACTGAAAACACCAGAAGAGAACTGGAGAGTCCTAAAACAGGAAAGGAAATCAACAGCGCTCTTTTGACTGCTCTGTATGAAATATCTTTTTAAAAATGTACAAATGAAACAGACAACAGGCTATTTGAGAGAGACTAAAACATATAATTCCAATTCACCATAAAAAAAAGAAAAGATCATTTAAAGCTATGGGAATTAGCTTTCTTCTTCTACAAAACAAAGTTCGAATCCTAAGCCTGTCACTGCATGGTCCTTTGTCACCTGAACAACCTGCCAGCACTTCCTGACTCCACACACTCTGTGTGGTGCCACCGCCTCTACTGCTGTCACCTTCACTACACGGGGACTTTGTTTCTTATGGTGCTGGGGATGGAAACGGCCTCATGCACGCCAGGCAAGCAACCTACCACTAAGTCATCCCCAGTCCGATGCCATCCATTCCTTAAGGCTCATATCAGAACTTCTTTTGCCATAATTTACCTAACACAGCCCAATTTAAAGTAACATCTCCATTTTCTGTAGTTGCCAAGTAATTATTTTCCCCATGTCTGATACCTACTTAGAAAGGTAAACGTCACTGCTACATGCTAGCTATCCCCACTAACATGCTAAAACCTAATGGTCACATATTTTGTTCTGACAACTCTAACTAGTGATTAGTTGACAAACACATTTTACTCTAGACTTGTTCTAGGATCCTAGTACAATCCCATGAAGATGGCGTGCTATCTTAGTTATCTGGCACATTTTGGATTACACTGAGGTAGTTAGGACTTTCAGGAGTATTTTCATTAAAATGAAATAAAGAACAACTAATATGGAAGTATCCTTCAGTTATTTGGAAAGAAACACTAATTTACACACAGTTTTCCAACAAGGCAGACAAGACATCACTGTATTTAAAATACAAACACTCTGGTCACGGAGAACTCACCTATGTCAATGTCAGTAAACCCTTCTGCGCTTATTGCATCCATCGTACTTTTGTCTATCGTGTCGAGACAAAGACTGGCCAGCTGAGGCTCGTCAAATAACCGCGCCTACACACAGAAAGAAAGCCAGCTTACTTTCAGTTACTGTAGGCTGTGCACAATCAAAGCTGATACTGTAGACGACTGTAATTGCTAATTATGTAAAGATACCAACAATGAAAACTGGAAGGCTAAAGAAGCCAATGTTTCACTGAGCAATGAATTCACATTATCAACATCTTGCTACTCTGACTTTCATATGCATATCCTTTACAGCCTATTTTCTTTCTCATCACTTAGTCTGATCCTGAACACCTGGATTAGAGAAAGCACCCCATCCAGTGATGTGCATCTATTTGTCTAAGGTCATGTAGTTAGAAATATTGCAGACTAGTATTTAAAATTTTAGTCCTACCATCACCAGAACCAGAACATCAACTGTTAAGGATAAAAACAGATCCGTTTGGTTGTTTGTTTTAACATTTCCTGCTGTGAGGGGACGGTGGTGAAGAGGTTTAGAGCACCAGCTCTGGCACCCAACGAACTAACCACATAACATGACATGACTGCAGTCTTCACTTAATTTTAGGTAAAATTCTTCTCTTAAAGATTTATTTATTTTTATTTTATGTGTCTGAGTGTTTTGCATGCATGTATATATAGGTACTGTGTGTGTGCTTGCTGTCTGCATACACCAAAGAGCTTTGGGTCCCCTAGAAATGGAGTTAAAAAGGTTAAGACATCATTCAGTGCTGGAAACTAAACCTAGGTCCTCTATGAGAGCAGCAAATGCTCTTTAACTGCTGAGCCATCTCTTAAGCCCCAATAAAATTCAGCTTAGTGGATTCAACAGCTGAGTTTCTGTGCATGTGTGTGCACATGTGTATAGCAGATATGAGCATACTGTGTGGTATATGCCCACTCATATGCACACAGAAGCCAGGGATGATGCTAAATGCTTTCTTCTGCCACTCTTCATTTTCTATTTAGAAACAGGGTCTCTCACTGAACCTGAAGCTCAGCAGCTCAGGTAGGCTGGCTGGCTAGGAGTCTCCAGTGTCTACCTGTCTCTGCCCATCACTGCCGGTGTTACAGATGCATGGTGTTTCATCTGAGTGTTAGGGATCTGAATGCATGTCCTCTGGATTCTACAATAAGCACTTCGCTGAGTCACTTTTCCAACCCAGATTCAGTAATTCAGATGCAAATGAATAAATGTTCTCATTAGATTACACATTGGGCTTGTTTATATTAATTTGCTTTTGTCAATCTGCTAATTTTAGCTTTAAATAATAAAAAGGTATTAATATAATATTAACTCGGGCTGGAGAGATGGCTCAGTGGTTAAGAGCATTGCCTGCTCTTCCAAAGGTCCTGAGTTCAATTCCCAGCAACCACATGGTGGCTCACAACCATCTGTAAAGAGGTCTGGCGCCCTCTTCTGGCCTTCAGGCATACACACAGACAGAATATTGTATACATAATAAATATTTAAAAATATATATAATATTAACTCTATTTCATGTGATTTTTCCATAAAATTTGGAATTTTGAATTTGTAGAAAGATTAAGGATAGTGTGCTTGCTTGAATGCGCGTGCGCATGTCCTCCCGGCCATCCTCAATGTACCCTGTATCAGATTACCTATCTAAAAGTTATCTACTCTATCTTACTCTCTTTCCTCCACACAAACTTGTGTATACATACACCATTTGTGAGGGACTGGGCCATGAGAATAAGCTGCATATATTGTGGGCTTTTAAACTTCCTAAGAATAAGATATTCTCACATAATCTTAGCTTTGGTAAATACAAAATTAATATAATATTTACTAATCTGCTAATTTACCAATGTTGGCTGATTTCAGTTTTATAACTTTGACCTGATCCTATTTTTGTAACATTTTCCCTTGCAGTACAGGATCCAGTCTAAAACCAGAGTTTGTACATTCTTAAAGAAAATTTAATGCATTTTTTTATAAAGTAAAACTCTATCAAATAGGTTTTTGCTTCACTTTTTTTTTTTTTTGAAACAGGGTCTATGTAGCTTTAGCTATATTGGAACTTACTATGTAGACATGGCTGGCCTCAAACACACAGAAATCTGCCTGTCTTTGTTCTCTAAGTGCTGGGATTAAAGGAATGTGCCAACAGGCCCAGATAATCAACAGATATTTTAATTGGCTAGTCAGATTATTTTTTACTTGGTGCTCAGGAAAAACATTAATCTTTCAAGCTAGGAAAAATAAGTTCTGTCCAAACTTGTATGGTAGTAACCATTTGTTACCTCTAAGACACTATGAGCAATAGTTCTGTATGCAATCTACTGCTGTCAGCAGTAAGTTTCTCAGTATTTACTTTAGCACCATCCCTGGGAATAAATCACAAATGGTGTTCTTCATATAAATTAAATCATGTAGAATATACTCTCTGTTTTAGAGTGAACTTCTACAGATTCAAGTGAATGATTGGGCTTACTTTAAATCACTTTCATGATAGGTCAAAGTTTACTGATATGGTCGTGATGTGATTCTGGTTCTCAGGCCCTCAGACCAACAGGACTGAAGTATTTTGGTTTTCGGTTTTCCCCCCTCATATTAACATGCCTGCTAATCAAAGTGTGGATCAGGACCACTGGGGTCAACTTAAAGCCTATTAAAGATACAGATTCTCAGGTCCCATCTCAGACCAAAGTTGTTACTTAGCTAAGCATAGTGGTACACGCCGTTAGTCCCAGCACTGGGGTGGCAGAGGCAGGTGGATCTCTGAGTTCTAGGCAGCCTGGAAAGTCAGCACTACACAGAGAAACCCTGACCCTGTCTCAAAAGCAAAGAAAAGTTGTTACTTAATCTGTTCCAATACATTAAAACTCCTTGAACAACAATCTTATCAATCTTAGTATCAACTTATTTATTAGATATTAATGTAGGAAATAGCACATATTTGTTATATAGCTTTAGTTAAGCTATTTCACCTCTGCCTCAATTTCTGCCCATCTCTTGGATTGAGCACATAACCTTGCTCCTTCCCTAAACCTTCTCAGACTTTCAGTTTCTTAATGGTAACAGTTCATGAAGTTATAATAAGGACTAAATTGCCATAGATAAAATACTAAGAAAGGTACCCGACTCAATAGCCATTATCCAATACATTCTGCTACAAATATTTAATAAAAGAAGTCTGATTTCAGCTGGGCGGTGGTGGTGCATGCCTTTAATCCCAGCACTCATGAGGCAGAGGCAGGCGGATCTCTGGTCTACAAGATCTCGAGGATCTCGAGGCCAGTTTGGTCTACAAGAGCTAGTTCCAGGACAGGTTCCAAAGCTACAGGGAAACCCTGTCTTGAAAAAACAAACAACAAACAACAACAACAACAAAGAAGAAGTCTGTTTTCCAAGCACCCAATGTTTCCTACATGACAGGATAAACAACTGTAAAGATAAGCTTCGGGCCCTGGTACCACTTACTGTGAGGTTTTAGACAGGCAGTTAAATTGCCCGGATTTTAATTCTCATTTATAAAATGTGAAATGACCTAAGACTCAGCAGTAATTACTTCTAGTACTAAAATTCAGCAGGAATACATATTATTTCACAGTTGCAAAATGTTGTCCAGGCCGGGCGGTGGTGGCGCACGCCTTTAATCCCAGCACTTGGGAGGCAGAGGCAGGCGGATCTCTGTGAGTTCGAGACCAGCCTGGTCTACAAGAGCTAGTTCCAGGACAGGCTCCAAAACCACAGAAAAACCCTGTTTCGAAAAACCAAAAAAAAAAAATGTTGTCCAGACTAGTCTCAAACTTCTGAACTCAAAGTAACCCTCCTGCTTCAGCTTCCTGAGTGCTGCCATTGTAAAACCATTCATATAAAAGTATTATAACACTGTTTAAAGAGAAATAATTTATTTTCATAAAAAAATCTCAGATTACAGACACTTAAAAGAATGCTAAATAATACATTTAGGGATGGCTAATGGTCCTTTAGTTATGTTCAGTTTATAAAAACATTACCATTGGGAGTTTGGGGATCATGGGAGAAGGAAGAAGGGGAAGGGGGAGGAAGGGAGAGGAGCGGAGAAAATATATAGCTCGATAAAAACATTAAAAAAAAATCAAACTGTATACTGGTACTATATGTACTTTTCTATATGGATTGTACTTAATGTGGTACGGAGAGTATTTCATATAAACCTAATACCATTACTGCTCCAGTAATGGTCAGGAAGCTTCCAGGCGTAGGCACAGAAATAAACAATAGTCAAATATTAGAATCCCTCTAATATTAAATACTCAATTTTTATTTCAGACCTAGCAAAAATTGAAGATCTGAAAATTTCATTGTATCATACTCTCAATCATAGAAAAAAAATAATGTATTTTAATGACTTCTCAAATCCTACATAGCTTTCTAACCTAATATCACTTAACCACACTTATAAAGGCTTCAGTTTCTTTTCCTATGACTGAGCCTATCAATTTACATTTCT